>NC_092633.1:78020040-78320040 GCF_039555335.1 Amphiura filiformis
TTTTCGGGTTGAATTTCGGTAGAAATGGGCCCCTTGCCCCTTTTCTTTTCCTTTGCCCTCCTGATTTTCCCTTTTATTTTTTTGTCAGAGGGGCACTTTTTTCTTTCATTTTTTGTCAGTGGTGGCACTCTGCCCCCCTGTCCCGCTGGCTAGGCTACTGGAGAGTGGGAAGAGAGAGAGAGAGAATGATACATGCATGGAACAAAAGCACTGTGATTTGACATGTTCGATTATATACTTACGATCATTCCATGGAATGATAACTCGGAGTGAACCATTGACTTCCTCGTTCACCTTGTTCATTCTCCACTGACAAACAAAAGTACTCTCTCATTTCCTCTTCGTTATCGTCATTTATGGCGATGGTAACGGTGGCTTGTTCAATGGTGTTAGCAAATACCACCGGGTTAGTGAATGTGTAGTCAGCTAAGGCTCCATTATGGCTTCTAGTTGATCCCGGTAATAGTGGGCATTCGGTTGGGACAAACACTGCCGAGAGCTAAAACGGTAAAAGAAAATATAATCGTGTAACGTTCAGGGATATGAAAAGCTATATTTGTTTATCCTTGTATTCTTGCTTAAAAAGCCATATTATAACATTTCTGTAAAAATAGATTAGTATTTATTTTCCATAAATGTTACCTTTACTGTCAGATATGTCCACTTTTAATTTTGAGCCGAACAAGGAGGTTAAAGCATAGAAAATTGAAATTTACTACTAGCACCCATGTGGCATGTTACTCCCGCGGTTGTAATACGGCATGATCCTCGGGGTGTGTGTGTATGTGTATCCTGCATGCCGTGTACGTACTGTGCATACGTGTTCGACTATATATTTCCATCGTAATAATAAACGCCGGTTCCCATCGTTTTATTCAAAATCTCGATTTTGACAAAACTACAACACCTAAAGTCTTGATTTTTGCAGAGTATCGTGTAAAACCAGAATTAAAAGTTTTTTGGAGGCGTTCTCCTCAGCAAATGTTATAATATGATTCCCCCGAAATCACTCCCATTGTAGCCTGTACAACATCCGCGATAATGAAAACGCGTAAAAAGGGTAGTTTTTCGTGGTAGGCACGATACGCGCGTATCGTGTTTAGGGTGTCAAAAACATGAAATATTGGAAAAAAGGGTATAACAAAATTGCAATTGCGGAAATGAAATTTAGGGTATAAATTTGATGCCAGAATAAAATCCCTGTTTAGGGTGTCGTTTTAGCCAAGGGTTAAAATCTTGTTTAGGGTGCTTTTCAAAAAGTTGATTATCGCGGATGGTGTACAGGCCACAATGAGAGTGACCCCGGAATATGGCTTTAAGGTTAGGCAAAGAAACGTATAAAACGTTTATAAGACGTACAAAGTTGTTCTCTAAAACCAGTTTTCTCAGCAATCAACTCTTAGCCTACATTCAAGATTTTGATTGCTAAGGCTTGTGTCAAGTCATAGACTTTTGTGTAAGAAAACATGCACAATTACAGGTTTTGGTCCATGTTCCCTCAAATTCCAAAAGTATTGAAATTTGACTTTTATTCGTTCATTCATTCATTCATTCCTATTTTATTTTCCTCAATCATCAAAATGCATGTGTAGACATAAAACTCAAACAAAGTAATACAAAATATATGAAGCTATAATATTAAATATATACAATCAGGAATCAATAGTATAATCAAGTAGTTACGATTATTTCCAGTCAAGCGCGCTTCAGACTCCGTATTGTACGTACAATATTGTATGTACAATATTTTTCGTGACGTCAGAAAGTATTGCACGTACAATAAAAGTATGTACCGGGAAAATATATATTTTGCCACAATCATTGGTTGGCAATGGTTGCTTAATTGATACGGGTTGCCAAATTTCTAACTTGAGTGGTAAATTTAGTGCAGTGTTCGTGCACGGAATGATGAACATCTTTTTAATATGTCTTCTTGTATTCAACTGTACTTGAATTATTATATAATCAATGGGCACCTTTAAAGTTAATAATATTAATACTGATATTAATATAAAAATATTAAATTGTAATAATAATATAAATGGCACATTCAGTTCTTATTTATTTATAGATTTATTTATTTAGGCCTATTTGTTTATTTATTTATTTATTGATTTATTTATTGATTGATTGGTTGATTGATTGATTGATTACTGATTGATTAATTGATTTAGAGATTCATTTATATTTAGTCATATATTGATTTAGTCAGTTTCTTAAGTATTATTTGTAGGCCTATGTATTTATTCTGGCTTTGATTTTATTGATATTGATATTTTTATTATTTTTTTAAGTTTTGGCATAGCATTTGTTACATTATAACACGTTGTGTTATGAATTTGCAACACCATTTTACATGTTGATATCGGTGAGGCATGTTATGATGGTGTATGTTATAGGCCTACCTATGATCATCACAATACATCCATAAACGTGTTAATGCAGTAACCGTAGCTTTATAGGGGCACGAGCCCCCCCAATTGATCTGAATTTTAGAAAATCCAAAGAATAGCCAAATAGTTATATTTGCACCAATATTTGACTGAAATCGTATATTAGCATTACCGTCCCTTCGTGGCTTTATTGCAAGCCAACGTGCTGCTAAATGAAACGAGATTACTTGAAATATATATTTCAGAGTTGAAAGAGTTTCAACTATACGAACATATTTCTGAAATATGTCTCTCTGATTGGTTGATTGTCAAGAGGATTACGGCATCCTCAAAGCCTCCTGCTGTAATTCTCTACAGTCTAAACGCAGGACAACCGTTCTTTTGTTCTGCTTAGTCGCGCTAAAAGTCGATCGATACATGTTAAAATCAGCACAATTCCGAGATACACCTTTTGCTATGAAATTTATTTTCTCGGTCAAATATAAAGCAAATTTTTTTTTCTTCAGTAATGTCAAATAAAACATAGTGCTTGGATGAACATTTTTTTTTTAAATCCTGGTGTTAAAATTAAGCATCAAATTGTGTCTTTTAGTGTGATATTTTCGATTTTTATAGGCCTTTAGTTCGCCCGTGAGCTTTTTGCAGAATTCATTTTTTAGCGTCTCAAACTAATATAGTTTGCTAAAGAAAGATATTTCCCACCTCTGTATAGCACATCGTGTGGGTCTATATATTATAGTTTTGTCAGAATTTCCGTTTTGATTCCATAATTTTTGAATACCAGCTGAAAAAATTTCAAATCCACGCGTGAAATACTAGCATTGTGGATCGATATCTCTGGGTGCCCGGCCTGGATACAGTTTTGCCAGAACTTCAATATAGCAAAGAAATTACCTAGTGTTTCGGTATAGTGCCTTTTGTTTGTGTTTGTTTGAAATTGCTTAAACCCACCGAAAGTCATAATGAAGCAGCCAAAACAATACAAGGTTAAACACGGAAGTTTATAACAACCTATTATAATGACCTAAAGGAAAAATCATTTATGGTAACAATGAGCCTTGCATTGTAAGTCATGGTTCAAATGTGTTGAGTACCCACCCCTCCCCATAGGCCTACATAATATTACATACCGGTACCTTATAATATTTATATAGCACGGCTATAGCTATACATTTAGAAAGTAGGTCCTATAGCGCTAAATTATGACAAATAGGCCTACACAAACCCGAACGCAAGTCTGAAGGGTGTAATGAAAATGCCAACCCGCGATGGGGGGTCATTCAAAATTCACCTGGAGATAGGAGGGACAGAAAATTAAAATCCCTCTAATAACACGCGAATTTTTCTAGGTTTGGACAGTGGATTTTCCCATGGACCTCATCCTAGGTAAATAAATAAACAAACAAACAAACAAACAGACAAAATGGTTTTCATAATCATGGAATCCATAGCCCCTATAAATTGAAATTGCAGGCTATCACGGGAGCAAATTTCCAAAATCCACCTCATTTACCAGAATTGGGGATTTGGGCTACCAAATCGCTGGTCAGGCAATCCTGGTTTTCAATGGAAAAGGACCTGGGTTGACAAAATGGAAATATCGATTATTTGTGCTGGTTGCTCTCGAGGTAAAGTACTAAGTTTGACATTTTCGGAGCATGGAGGGGAAAAGGGTAAAATAAAAACGGAAATTCTGACAAAACTATAATATATAGACCCACACGATGTGCTTTTACAGAGGTGGGAAATATCTTTCTTTAGCAAACTATATTAGTTTGAGACGCTAAAAAATGAATTCTGCAAAAAGCTCCCGGGCGAACTAAAGGCCTATAAAAATCAAAAATATCACACTAAAAGACACAATTTGATGCTTAATTTTAACACCAGGATTTTTAAAAAATGTTCATCCAAGCACTATGTTTTTATTTGACATTACTGAAGAAAAAAAAATTTTGCTTTATATTTGACCGAGAAAATAAATTTCATAGCAAAAGGTTATCTCGGAATTGTGCTGATTTTAACATGTATCGATCGACTTTAGCGCGACTAAGCAGAACAAAAGAACGGTTGTCCTGCGTTTAGACTGTCTATTCGATATCTATTATTCGCTATTGCACGGTTCCGCCATTATGCACTATGTGCGGGGAGAGCCTCGAACTGGCAGCATACATGAAAGGAAGAATTATGTAACCTTACACAGAACGTTATGACTAGTTCAATTCCCATTCATGTATGCTGCCAGTTCGAGGCTCTCCCGCACATAGTGCATAATGGCGGAACCGTGCAAGTAACGAATAGGACCGATGTTTTGAAATCCGTACAACCGTGTCAAATGAAATAGTCTCGAATCATAATTTGTGCACGATACAACGTTGATAGGCCTACCGTACGTCAGATTTCGAATTTTATTAAAAATAGGCATAAATTACATTGAACAGGTTGAATGCTGGCAAAAGTAGACAAAATAACTATGGGTCGAATTTACATTAATCAGTGTCCTGGGCCAGGATAACATTTAGGACTCCTTCGCATTCTAAAACAATGCTTCACCAAATGTCCTTGCTTTCATTTTCTCATTTAATTTGTGGTAAATCCGGTATTGCCAAATACACCAGGCACAAAAAGAAACTCGTCAGTTATATTCATCCTTGCTGTTCAATAACTTGATAATTTTGGATTATTCTGAAATATACATTTTGATAATTGGACTTTTCTTTCTCATTTGACACCCTGTTCGTGAACATTGAGCAAGTATTAACCAAGATATGCGCCTCCAAACTTTTCAAACCCCAAAATGGAAAGTTGCAATTTTAGCGATTCAATTGTGCCTGTTACACTGTGTGCTTTATTGATTGGCCCGTGGTGCTTGTGTTCAATACAACGATGCGTTCCCATTGAAAATCGTTGAAAATGCAACTTTTGATTTTGGGGTTTGCGGCTTTGGAGGCAAATATCTTGGTCAATTCATGTTCGTTTTTCACGAACAGGATGTCAAATGAGAAAGCAAAGTCCAATTAACAAAATGTATATTTCAGAATAATCCAAAATTATCAAGTTATTGAACAGCAAGGATGAATATAACTGACGAGTTTCTTTTTGTGCCTGGTGTATTTCTCGTCCGTTACCCGTGTTAATCTATTTATTTATTAAAATGCACCATCTATTAAATTCCTGTAATACAATGTATAGGCCTAGTGTATTTGATAACAAAGTTGTTTTATTTTTGATTGGAATTTGGGGTTCCATAGATTTACAAGTGGTCTGTTTTACACGATTTCATATATAAAATATGTTTGGGCATGGCGGAATTAGTATATGATTAAAAATAGACATACTCTTAGGCCCCCTTTTTTAATGTTTGTGCATTATTAATATTAATATTAATGTACAAAATGCAAACGAATGTACATATATTTGATTGTTTTGTAAACATTAAATTTGATGTTTACTCATAATTATGTCTGGAAAGTCAGGGAAAAACTTAGGAGTATCGGTATTTAGTTTCCTGGAAAAGTGGATCAGATGAGCATGTTAGAACTACCTAAGGGATTAGAATTTAGCTATGTTTCACTTGGCGAAATAAGATAATATTTTTTTAATCCCAAGTTGCCCACCCAGTCAATTATTTTCCCTAATTTGAGGGCAAAAATAAACTCAATTGCCCATCCTGTAAATTATCCTCATTTACCTCCCCTGGAAATTAATCAATGTAAATTTAATTTCAAATGGCCACGTACCGGTACCCCGTGCCCGGTATAGGAAACTTTTTGGTTATTTAGTCCACTTAAGGGGGTACTACACCCCTATGGTAAATTTGTGACTATTTTTGCATTTTTCTCAAAAAATAATATTACACTGGGAACAAAAGTTATGTATATTATTGGGGCAAGGAATCCAATTACTGCACTGAAATTTCAGTGATTCAAGATAAGCGGTTCAGTATATATAATAGGAAACGAGGTACATCTTAGTGGTACCTTATTTCTTATCATAAATAACAAACCGCTTGTCTTGGGTCGCTGAAATTCCAGTGTAGTAATTGGATTCCTTGCCTCTATAATATACATAAATTTTGTAACCAGTGTGTTATTCGTTTTGAGAAAATGCAAAAATAGACATAAATTATCGAGGGTAGTACCTTAACCACCTATATAAGTATTCACAAGTTATTAGTAATGTAATGACGATATTTTTGAAGAGTGCAGAAATAAAAATAAAAAAAGTTATGTAAAGGTAGACTTGATAGGTTTGGACCGCTTAGGCGACGAAAAAAAGAAACCCTGTTCTGCGGGCGGACGGACCTTTCAAGTAGGGTCGGTCGGTCGGCCCTTTTTTTATTCTTTCCTCTTTTTTTTTTTGAAATGACCCCAAAAATCACCAAAATCTGTAAATAATTTGCAATTTGAGAAAATACAAAAAAAAATAAAAATTACTGAAATTTCCGAAATTTGGGTAGGCATTCATTTGTACAGGAAATTTGTTTTTACCAATTTCTTCGAAATGTGGGTCAGTCGGGCCCGTAGAACAGGGTTTTCTTTTTCGTCGCCTTAGGCCTAAAAAATTGTTTGATTAGCGTAACATAATAAAAGATTATATAGGGTAGCTAGGTAGGCAGGGATTTTTTTAACTTTTAAAGCTGTACATTGCGTTTGATAAAAGGCCGTGGGACCTTTTTCCTTCTTTTTTTTAATTTAATTTTTAATTTACTTTTTTTTTATCTATTTACTTTTTTTTTTTTTTTTTTTTTTCTAAAATTTTAGAGTAGGTCGGGTTACGCCATTCAAGCAATTTTATTTAGGCCTTATCCTTTGAAACAAAGCACCAGATTTGACGAATTAAAACTGAAGAACGATTTTTCTAACTATAGCCCACTTTGTCATGAACAAAGTGGATATGACATGATTTTTCCTAATTTATATTACCAAAATGTTAAAATATTTGCAGTTGGGCCCTTTGTGTTCAAATCAAGCACATGACAACATCAAATTTAGGCATCACCCTGTAACTCCAATACAACATTATGATTAAATTTTCGCTACAAGAAATTATAGGCAAGGTGGCATAGGACACGCAACACGTGACGTACGAGGCTGGCGAAGATACAGGGCTGACAGCCCCATTCAAAATACACGGTTAGCGATTATAAATGGGAAATTAACATACTTGCAGTGGGGTACTTTGTCGTACCCCGACGGTTTTAGAATAAGATAATTTAGAATTGTTTGTGAAGATTTCATGATTATGTGTTAATCCAATGGCGACGTCAAAAATGGCGATATCGCTTCCACCACCGCCTGGTTTGCGGCAGTATTAGCAAATGCTGCCCTCACGTTTGAGGCAATAATATGAAAAGGTGGACCACTTACCCCACGGACCACTTACCTACTCTTCCTATAGAATGACTTCACTGTGACAGGAATTAAAAATAGCGAAGACTGGGGATTTGGATAGTCCAAAACTGGAATAAAGGAAGATGCGCTCCCGCTTTTGGTATATTTGCTCTTGATTTTGTAAGCATTGCTAAATGTGGGTTAGATGTCTCTTGTCTCCGCTCCACATCCTCTCGATATACCGAAACATTTAACAAATTAAATCAAAACCTGGTTTTAAGGCCAGTTGGATAGCAGGAACCATATGTTTGTCAGTTTTAGTCATTAACAATAAAACTGTTACTGAAGTATACTTTGAAAAGAGTCACGAAAGCCAATAATCACATTTATATTTACATGTCTTGCGGTTCTTGAGTTAAGCCAATAATATATTAGAAACCTTTGAGCATTTCCCCCCTGCCGAGAAAATCATACACATGGGGTGGAAATGACACCCTTGGATATCTTTTATAGAACCCATACCATTATTCTTGTGTGTCAGCTTTATTTGTCTTAATATTTGAGTGCAAACACCGCTAGTTTGTGCTCCCCTTCGATCCCTTAAGTATATATACTGCTTATTCAATTATGATAGCATAAAAAAAATATATATCTTCTTATCATCATGTTCATGGAATGCTAAGAAACATATTAAGTCAGAAACATGCCTACTTACTAACTGATACAGCGCTTAAAGTCTCGCCGGTGTCGACAGTCCTGTGTAACGTAACTTGTAGAGTAGGCGTCCCGCCGCCCTCGGATAAGTGTACTCAGGAGCACCAAATATGTATTGGACAGCAGCTGAAATAGGACAGATATGAATAGAGTTAGATTTGGACGCTAATATCGTTACAATGTTGGGTCTGTATTTTCCATTTAATGTAGGTGAAGTTCAAATTAAACTAATAAATGCAACAGACACGAAGAAACGTGCAAAATATATCAAATGAAGGCGTCATTTTTGGTTGGTTTTAGTGTCTAAAAATTCCGTTTATATGAGCATTTCGTGATCCACGGCCTCATTCTACACTTTTCTCAAAAAAGTTGAGATTTTTATACCACTGGAAATCTCTGGCTATATAGTTTTTCTGTACCAAAATTGTCTTGATTAGTTAAACAAAAATATCGTCAAGTTTGAATTACGTTCTGGTTAACACAGCGAAATTACTGTTAACCAGAACGTCAAATTACAAAACATGAGAGAGCAGTGTAATCATGGTGTGGGTAATGATTGATAGTCATACATAACTCGCAAACGCAAAATCCACAATCAATTGAAATTTTGGGAATACATTTGTTTTTTCATGGATATCTACTGAAAAATATCATAAGAGGATGCTAGAATCACAAAATACTCCTTTAATGTAGACTTAATTTTCTAGCAAACATGAGAAATACAGTCATAGATAACGAAAATAATAATAAAAGACTGAATACCTCCAACAATATCACCAATCAGAGAAGAAATTACATAAATTATTTTTAATCAAAATCAATGTTCTTCCTGTAGAAGAGATGCGATTGTCTGTCAAATATAGCAATTTTATTCTATGTGGTTTTGATTAAATTTTTATATCAATTATTTTTATGCATAATACGTTCTCTCAATTCATACTTTTGATGTTTCCATAAAAACGATCACATTCGTTCAACTTTTTCTGCATCTAACTAGTGGCTACGACGCTCACGGGGCATGGGATGGTAAGAAAATGCCCCATATCCCAAAACCCAAAGATTACGAAAATTTTTCACTTTTGCCGAAAATGTGTTGATCCCCCCCTTGCCCCCCCCCCTGCCTGCGGACTATATAAAGTCTGCACAAAAGGTAACTCAACTGTTATAAATACGCCTATAGATTCAGAACTAATAATTGTTTTCACAATATTTCAACATAGCGAGAAGGATGATTTATATACACGCATTTGATACCCCATTCGTCAAATGTCGTTCAATATTAACAACACAGTGGTGCTTTTACAGAAAAATACCCGAATTTAAAAGTTGCAGTTTACAGCGATCAATGGTTATAATGCCAGCACAGTAAACACGTAAAGTCCGCCATTATCTTCGCGCTTACTTCAAATCAATACAAATAACTGCAACTTTTAAATTGGGGTATTTTTCTTTCAAAACACTGCAGTATTGTCAATATTGAACAAAATTGGACAAATGGGGTATCAAAATGCGCGTAAATAAATCATCCTTCTTTTTATGTTGAAATATTGTGAAAACAATTATTAGTTCTGAATCCATAGGCGTATTTATAACAGCTGAGTTACTTTTTGTGCAGACTAGTTGCTTTTTGGCTGAACTTTACACACTGGTACAAGGCAACATAAAGCATGATAATGTGAACGTTGATTTTTAAAGCAGGGTTTCAAAATGATGGATAATTCAGGTGGATCAGACATTTTAACAGATCAAACTTTGTTTGTTTCATAACTCTTGAAATTCATCTAGATTTAAATAATTATTTCGATTGTTACAAAAGGAGGTAAATAGTGTAATTCAATCCATCTTAGATGTCTCTTGGCCATACATTTTCACAAAATAGCTGTAACTTTGGAGGTGGATACTATGATCAAATGAGATGCGGTAAAAGAAGCATGTGTTGACCAACACTCATCATGCTTTGCGACGATGTACCATAGGTACAAGAATAAATTGAATGGGTCACTATTTTTAATATTTTTTCTTTCCACTCATAATTGTTTGGTGACATGATACAGAAATGACCAAACATACTAAATGCAGGCATTCCTAACAGAATTTTGTATTTAACCTCCAATGAAATAATGTGAAGTAGCAGGTACGTAAAATGAAAGTTGTCGCCGAGCTGAAGTCAAAGTTATAATTTGTCAACAGAAGCCTCAATATTTGTTTGCATGCTGGTTTGTTGACAAGTTCTCGAGAAAGGATCAGTTGAAATTTCAATCACAATTTTACGCGCAAATAAAATATTAATTTAATGATTATCTTATTATAATTTCAAGAAGACACCACCAAACAATGTCCACTGGTCTTATCTGCTGAGTAGGCCTATAGCATATATTAAATCTTTTTGAATCTGGTCATAATTTGATAATTTCATCATGACTTACCATTTGTGGTTGAGCTGACTGCTAACACAGTAAAGCACACCGCAAATACGGTAATAATCCACTTATTCCCGTCCAGTTTCATTCTGGACTTCAAGCGTATTCCTGTCTCACAAAAAGTCAGGTGAAGTTGATAGGCCTAGGTCGACACTCATCCAAGTAAATGTGCAAACCTCACCAATATCCCAGGTACACTAACAACTCACATCGGGTGTGTCTACTTTTGGTGAAAATCAAGCCTATTGTGTCAACTTTGTGAAAAGGAATACAGATATTCATGTGTATACGTGCATAGTTAATGAGTTGCATTCCAGATGACAATGGTTCAAGTCGTGCTTGACATTCATTATTTTTAGGGTTCAATCATTCATCCGTGGTGTACAACATTATGTGCAAGGTTAGTTTAATATCCCACCATACTCAAGTATAGATTGATATGAGATAAGACACCCCTTCCACTTTGTAAGAATTTGCACTTTGCAGGGAAAATTGTAAAAATGTTAAAGCTCAAAATTATGAAGAAAACTTAACAAAGGAATCACTTTTCCTGTTAACCCGTTCAAAAAAGTAGAAGTAGTAGTAATAGTACTACTAGTAGTAGTAGTAGTAGTAGTGGTAGTAGTAGTGGTGGTGGTGGTGGTGGTGGTGGTCGTGGTGGTGGTGGTGGTAGTGGTGGTGGTGGTAGTAGTAGTAGTAGTAGTAGTAGTAGTAGTAGTAGTAGTAGTAGTAGTGTTAGTGTTATTATTATTATTATTATTATTATTATTATTATTATTATTATTATTATTATTATTATTATTATTATTCCTACGGATTCAGAATGAAAATATCTAAAATTATTTGTCAAATGTCGTGATTACGAGTTAAACCAAAAATGCCAGGCAAAAAATTTGATGAACTCCCAACCCCTGGTTATTGTCGTCGTCGTCATTTCGCCGCTTTTCTTGTCTGTCAAACGTCATTTATTTATTTCCCATTAAACCGAGTACGGTTCAACAAAATGTATTATTTTGTACCGCTAAATACTTACCAGTAGAATAACAAACTAAATTTATATAAGTATCTTTCTTTAAGTCAAACTTGTGAAAATATCAAAGGTCGTCATGGACTGGAGAACAATAGTTTTAATTTTTTTGTTCACTTTTTTCACAGGGTAGCCACTGACGACACAAAGCAGATTCATGATGTTCAATAAGTTGATTGAAAGTTAGCATTCTATGCAAACATTTTTGCGATACATTCATTTTAGTATCGCGTGACATTGATATATGAACTAATAGAATTGAATGAAAGCAAGCGGGTTCATTAATCGCGGGCATGTCTATTAATATTTCGGTTTATGAATATATGCAGAAAATGATTAGTCTCCTCAGCAGCCAGTTTGGTTCCGCTCCTCCGCAGATGTTTGTGTGGAGGGAGCGTAACCAAACTGGCTGCGTAGGAGACTAGCAAATGATGTGCCCTTCAGCATTTTGTTTTTTGGTAAAAATTTGAGTAAATTTGGCTTTATTTCGTGTTAACATAATTTTTAAATTATCAGTAAAAAACACAGGATAAATCAACATTTATTTATTTGTTTATTTTTGACGAAACAAATCGCGTCTAGGGTGTTATGTATTCGTGTGTGGATAATTGTTTGGGAGTCTTTTGGGGGTTGGGGTGCGTGATGGTGTGTATTAGTATGCTATTTAAGGTAGGTGTGTAGGTGTTCATGTGGTGATTTTGCTGGGTGTATTTGACCTGGTGCCGATAATGAAAAGAGTAAATGTCGTAACCCAGGCGGCCTAGGCTACGCCTATGATTGCCATAGCGGTATTTTGTGGTATCTTGTGATATAGTTTTGACATGATAGGAACAGGTTGCACAAAGTACTCCGACGCCTCAATGGGTAACATACAGGTTATTCTTCTTTTATTCCCATTGTTCTTGATAGTAACAGTTCACTGGAGCTTGAATCTGTTCAAAATAAGTGAGAAACGTAAATGTACCCATAACCACACCATTTTATCTTTGTCTCGTTTAAACATTATGCCAAGTTCCGTTTTGTGTAATGCATGGGAACCGGAATGATTACAATAGAAAATTGTATTATGCACGGAGGAATTGTCCCAACAGTGACTGTAAACTAAGGGTATAAAATATGAGTTGCTATGATGGGAAACGTCATGCACATTATTTGAAACACAACTGTCGTATATCATAGTTAGTAATAATCATTTTGATTAAAACACAAGACTTTCTGAAGATGCTATTTCAAAATTTGATATCATATAGGCCTACATGGTTAGACTTTTTAATTTGGTTTCGAAAATTTAAACAATAAATATTTCTAAATCACTATTGTTGAAAACAATTGTCACAAAAATATTTCTACAATTCTAACAAATATAAACAGCCATGCAGTATTCCAGAGTGGGAAAGAGGATGCAAGATGCAATGTTGTCCTGCACTTTGATATGTCATGCATTAATGGATGGGGTATAACGTTTGGACAGTATTTATTGTGGGACATTAGAGCACATCAGACATATCGAATTGCATTCTGAATACGAAGAATGTCCTTCTGATATCAAATAATTTTGATTTTTTGAAATTCGCAATGTAATACACATTTTATGGCAAATCATTAAAATTGATATGTTTGATATTTAACAGTACTCGAAGTAAACTTTTTAAATCTGATGATTTGTGCTTAAAGTGTATGTAGGTGGGATGAAAAGCCGACAATCAATTGAAAATGTTGACCTTTCGTATTGAAGATATGGATTTTCCCCAAAACACCAAAAAAATTAGGTCTTTTGGGGAAAAATCCATATCTTCAATATGAAAGGTCAAAATTTTCAATTGATCGTCGGCTTCCTCCCAGCTACATACACTTTAAGAATAATTAGATTTATAAAATTTACTTTGAGGACTGTTATATATCAAAAATGTGAAAAATATCAAATTTTAATAATTGGTCATAAAATTTGTATTATATCGTGAATTTTAAAAAATGAAAATTATTTGATATCAGAAAGACATTCTTTATATTCAGAATGCAGTTCGATATGTCTGACAAAAAATACTGTCGAAACGCTCAAAACGCTCATTCCAGATCCTTTAATTAAACTGATAATCGGCAATAGCATTTTGAGGCTAGGAATACATTTACAGCTACGCTATATTTAGCACATTTATGCTTATTAACCAAAATTACAAATGAATAGTTGCACTTGAAACCATGATAACATCAAAGTTAATGACCTTAACAAGTCGTCCGTGAAGCTATTTCAACTTTCATACAAAATTTCCAATTTCACACACAACAAAATCTATCATCATATGTAATATTTAAAAGGGTTCATTAAACATGTTAAATCTCGTACAATGCATTTCTGGAAAAAATCAACTACACCGCGTTTTGAGTTTCATGCGTGGGCTTTCTGTATTTTCTATGGCTTACAGTTACTTGTTACATGACAAATTGTTAGCCATAATATTGCTTTGGGCATATGGTAAATCAAAATAGTCATTCTTGTTGGAAAACTCTATGTTTTACCAGATGGGTTTAAACTTCGTAAGCTATTAAAATAGGTATAGGCCCCTACTAAAAGTTATGCACTCTTACAAAAAGGTTTCAAAAGGGAAAGGAGTCTTCATTAATTTGTCCTCCTACAATGCAGATGGACCGCATTTACATTTTGCTGGCCCCTGGGCACAGCAATATTCTTGGCCCCTGGCTCTTCGGATCGAGGTGTTACACCCAGGGCCGGATATGGAGGAGGCCCTGGGCAGGCCCAAATTTGGAGACCCCCCAAACTCGCTGTCAGGAAGGCATGTGCACTCAGTTTTGGTTTAGGCATAAGATCGACAGTGGCAGCAGGGGAACTACAATTTAGAGGGAAAAGAGCATCGATTTTACTATGACATTTTCGCACGACAAAAATTCAATTGCAAACTATTTTGGCCCAAAATAAAGGTGAATTGTCCTAAACAACGGTCCAGTGCGCGAGAAGCGGGCAAACTTGTGGGATTTTACCCTATTTTGGTTCGAAACATGGTATTTTTAGGCTAAAAAGGAAGATGCACGGGCCAATTTTGGGGGCCCTGGGCCCGGGCTTATCTAGCCCAAAGGTAAATCCGGCCTGGTGTAAGTTACACCCCATCCATATGCACCAATGTAACCTGAGTTACAAGCTATCCCGCCAACCCTCCCCCATAATTGCTTTACAGGGAAAAGGGCTCGCGTGGAGTGAGAAAATTTACTACTTTAATGTTAACATTTTAAGGGGCTGAAAAGTGCGCGCGTAGTGGATGAAAATAATTATCAATGATCTAATCAGGGGTACCTCAGGTAGTTTATTAATGCTCTAATCAGAGGTAACTCAGGGAGTTTATCAATGATCTAATCAGGGGTAGCTCAGGTAGTTTATTAATGATCTAATCAGAGGTAACTCGGGTAGTTTATCAATGATCTAATCAGGGGTAGCTCAGGTAGGTTATTAATGATCTAATCAGAAGTAACTCAGGTAGTTTATCAATGATCTAATCAGGGGTAGCTCAGGTAGTTTATTAATGATCTAATCAGAGGTAACTCATGTCGTTCATCAATGATCTAATCAGAGGTAACTTAGGTAGTTTATCAATGATCTAATCAGGGGTACCTCAGGTAGTTTATTAATGCTCTAATCAGAGGTAACTCAGGTAGTTTATCAATGATCTTATCAGGGGTAGCTCAGGTAGTTTATTAATGATCTAATCAGAGGTAACTCAGGTAGTTTATCAATGATCTAATCAGGGGTAGCTCAGGTACTAGTTGTTTATCAATGATCTAATCAGAGGTAACTCGTGTAAAAAGAAAAAGAGCAAGGTACACCAACTTGATGTGGGAAAACAAGTTAAATACAGACTAGACAATAAGCAGGGGGGGTACAAAAACATTAACAGCAAATGTAGGCATAAAAAGTAGGCAAAGTTCGATAGCAAAATATTACCAGTTCCAAAACCCAAAGAAGTGCTATAGCTCGTGTAGTTTATCAGTGATCTAATCAGGGGTAGCTCAGGTAGTTTATTAATGATCTAATCAGAGGTAACTCAGGTAGTTTATCAATGATGTAATCAGGGGTACCTCAGGTAGTTTATTAATGCTCTAATCAGAGGTAACTCATGTAGTTTATCAATGATCTAATCAGGGGTAGCTCAGGTAGTGTATTAATGATCTAATCAGAGGTAACTCAGGTAGTTTATCAATGATCTAATCAGGGGTAGCTCAGGTACTAGTTGTTTATCAATGATCTAATCAGAGGTAACTCGTGTAAAGAGAAAAAGATCAAGGTACACCAACTTGACTTTATCAATGACCTAATCAGGGGTAGCTCAGGTAGTTTATCAATGATCTAATCAGGGGTAGCTCATGTAGTTTATCAATGATCTAATCAGAGGTAACTCAGGTAGTTTATCAATTATCTAATCAGGGGTAGCTTAGGTACTAGTTGTTTATCAATGATCTAATCAGAGGTAACTCGTGTAAGAAAGAAAAAGAGCAAGGTACACCAACTTGATGTGGGAAACAAGTAAAATACAGACTAGACAGTATGCAGGGGGGGGAGACAAAAACATTAACAGCAAATGTAGGCATAAAAAGTAGGCAAAGTTCGATAGCCAAAAATTACCAGTTCCAAAGCCCAAAGAAGTGCTTAAGCTCGTGTAGTTTATCAATGATCTAATCAGAGGTAACTCAGGTCGTTTATCAAATACCTAATCAGGGGTAGCTCAGGTAGTTTATCAATGACCTGAACTACCTCTGAGTTACCTCTGATTAGATCATTGATAAACTACCTGAGTTACCTCTGATTATATCATTGATAAACTACCTGAACTACCCCTGATTAGATCATTGATAAACTACCCGAGTTACCTCTGATTAGATCATTAATAAACTACTTTTGCTACTTCTGATTAGATCATTAATAAATTACTACCTGGGCTACCTCTGATTAGATCATTTATAAGCTACATGAGTTACCTCTGATTAGATCATTGATAAACTACCTAAGTTACCTCAGATTAGTTCATTGATGAACTTCCTGAGTTACCTCTGACTAGATCATAGATAAACTACATGAGATACCTCTGATCAGATTAGTGACAAATTACACTTTAGTTACCCCTGATTAGATCATTGAGAACTACACAAGTTAATTCTAATTAGATCATCTAATTTGATAAACTACCTGCGCTACCCCTGATTATATCACAGATATGCTAAAACTCGTGTAGTTCATCAATGATCTAATCAGAGGTAACTCAGGTAATTTATCAATGATCTTATCAGGGGTAGCTCAGGTAGTTTATTAATGATCTAATCAGAGGTAACTCAGGTAGTTTATCAATGATCTAATCAGGGTAGGGTACTAGTTGTTTATCAATGATCTAATCAGAGGTAACTCGTGTAAAAAGAAAAAGAGCAAGGTACACCAACTTGATGTGGGAAAACAAGTAAAATACAGACTAGACAATAAGCAGGGGGGGGGTACAAAAACATTAACAGCAAATGTAGGCATAAAAAGTAGGCAAAGTTCGATAGCCAAATATTACCAGTTCCAAAACCCAAAGAAGTGCTATAGCTCGTGTAGTTTATCAGTGATCTAATCAGGGGTAGCTCAGGTAGTTTATTAATGATCTAATCAGAGGTAACTCAGGTAGTTTATCAATGATGTAATCAGGGGTACCTCTACTTTTGCTACCTCTGATTAGATCATTAATAAATTACTACCTGGGCTACCTCTGATTAGATCATTTATAAGCTACATGAGTTACCTCTGATTAGATCATTGATAAACTACCTAAGTTACCTCAGATTAGTTCATTGATGAACTTCCTGAGTTACCTCTGACTAGATCATAGATAAACTGCATGAGATACCTCTGATCAGATTAGTGACAAATTACACTTTAGTTACCCCTGATTAGATCATTGAGAACTACACAAGTTAATTCTAATTAGATCATCTAATTTGATAAACTACCTGCGCTACCCCTGATTATATCACAGATATGCTAAAACTCGTGTAGTTCATCAATGATCTAATCAGAGGTAACTCAGGTAGTTTATCAATGATCTAATCAGGGGTATAGCTCAGGTAGTTTTATCAATCAGGGGTAGTTCAGGAAGTTTATCAAGGATCTAATCAGAGGTAACTCAGGTAATTTATTAATGATCTAATCAGAGGTAACTCAGGTAGTTTATCAGTGCTCTAATCAGGGTAGCTCAGGTAGTTTATTAATTATCTAATTAGATGTAACTCATATAGTTTATCAATAATCTAATCATAGGTTTATCAATGATATAATTTGAGGTATCTAGAGTAGTTAATCAATGATCTAATTAGAGGTAACTAGGGTAGTTTATCAACGATCTGGTCAGGGATAGCTCAAGCAGTTTATCAATGATACCCTCTGACATGAGTTACCTATCTGAGTTACCTCTAATTAGATCATTGATAAACTACCTAAGCTATCTCTGATTAGATCATTGATAAATTACCTGAGTTACCTCTGATTAGATCATAGATAAACTACATGAGTTACCCCTGATTAGATCATAGATAAACTACCTGAGTTACCTCTGATTAGATCATTGATAAACTACATGAGTGACCTCTGATTAAATCATTGATAAACTTCCTGAACTACCTCTGAGTTACCTCTGATTAGATCATTGATAAACTACCTGAGTTACCTCTGATTAGATCATAGATAAACTACATGAGTTACCCCTGATTAGATCATAGATAATCTACCTGAGTTACCTCTGATTATATCATAAATAAACTACCTGAGTTACCTCTGATTAGATCATTGATAAACTACCTAAGTTACCTCTGATTAGATCATTGATAAACTACCTGAGTTACCTTTGATTAGATCATTGAGAACTACACCAGTTACTCTTATTAGATCATCTAATTTGATAAACTACCTGAGTTACCTCTGATTAGATCATTGATAAACTACCTGAGGTACCTCTGTTTAGATCAGGCGCGGATCCAGGCATGGGCACACCGGGCCCGTGCCCCCCCTTTTCGAGGGTCCTACGGGCCCGGTGTGCCCATTTTTTACATCAACGCGCCTGTCCCCATGCCAGTGCCGGAGCCATGCAGGGGCACACCCGGACCGTGCCCCCTTTCATGGTCCATGAATTGGCTTCAATTCGGCCTTTATTGTTAATTTGTTTCCAAATACTGAGGGTCGCATCCTCCCTCAGACACCCTCCCTCCGCGTATGGATAGAGAAGTCAGTAAAGTCAGTAGGCTTCTATTTTAGACCAGGTGCGGATCCAGTGTAATATTTAAAAGTTTGCAAATTGAGTTCGGGACCTTTTTTGTTTTAAGCAATGATAAAAGTGTAAAAATGATGCACCAACTTGAATGACTAAAGACCTTCATTTTGCAAAATTTCTGAGGGAGATAAACAGGGACCGTTTTCACTTCTGTTTTGGACATCTGCACACTTTATGTTTTAACATGTTTAAGCAATAATTAGGCCTATACAGTAATAGTGAATAATGGTCTATGAGTGGCTTCAATTGTGCCTTCATTTTCATGTTGCCATTTTCACCGTTCTGCTTTGGACACCAGGCCCTTTATTTTTCAAGCATTAATCATGTTAATTGACACAATATTGAAAGTTTGTTGACGAATGACTTCAAATAATAGTAGTATTAAAAATTTTCCACCAAATAGTTTCAATTGGACCTTCATTTTTCAAAATTTTCCAACTTCTCAGAAGGGAACATTCCCCATCTGCGTATGCATAAAGAAGAGCTAAGAAGTTACCATTTTCACTTCTGCTTTGGACACCGGTTTTATGTTTAAAGCAATATTTACACATTAATAGTGAAAAATTGTCGACGAATAACTTCAATTGGCTTTCATTTCACAAATTTTCGGCTTTTACAAATTAAAACTTTACACAATAATAGTGCCAAAATGGTCCACCAAGTGCTCCTCAGGAGGGCACATCCCCTCAGCTCAGACACCCCCTGCGTATGCATAAAGAAGTGAACCTTTTTCGCTTGTTTTGGACACCCGACCCTTTATGTTTAAAGCAATAATTTAAACTTCTCGGCAAATGACTTCAATTTTCGCAAATTTTCGGCTTTTTCAAATTAAAATTTTACACAAAAATAGTTCCAAAATAGTCCACCAAATGGCTTCAATTATGTCTTTATTTTGCAAAAGTCTCTCACTTCTGAGGGTGGCACATCCCCCTCAGACACCCCCTACGTATGCATAAAGAAAAATAACCACCAAATGGCTTCAATTATGTCTTTATTTTGCAAAACTCTCACTTCTGAGGGTGGCACATCCCCCTCAGACACCCCCTGCGTATGCATAAAGAAAAATAACCTTTTCGCTTCTGACACCCGACCCTTTACACGATAATAGTGAAAGCTTGTCGACAAATGACTTCAACTTTGGACCGTCATTTCGCAAATTTTCTGCTTTGGACACCAGGCCCTTTATTTTTCAAGCATTAATCATGTTAATTGACACAATATTGAAAGTTTGTTGACGAATGACTTCAAATAATAGTAGTATTAAACATTTTCCACCAAATAGTTTCAATTGGACCTTCATTTTTCAAAATTTTCCAACTTCTCAGAAGGGAACATTCCCCATCTGCGTATGCATAAAGAAGAGCTAAGAAGTTGCCATTTTCACTTCTGCTTTGGACACCGGTTTTATGTTTAAAGCAATATTTACACATTAATAGTGAAAAATTGTCGACGAATAACTTCAATTGGCTTTCATTTCACAAATTTTCGGCTTTTACAAATTAAAACTTTACACAATAATAGTGCCAAAATGGTCCACCAAGTGCTCCTCAGGAGGGCACATCCCCTCAGCTCAGACACCCCCTGCGTATGCATAAAGAAGTGAACCTTTTTCGCTTGTTTTGGACACCCGACCCTTTATGTTTAAAGCAATAATTTAAACTTCTCGGCAAATGACTTCAATTTTCGCAAATTTTCGGCTTTTTCAAATTAAAATTTTACACAAAAATAGTTCCAAAATAGTCCACCAAATGGCTTCAATTATGTCTTTATTTTGCAAAAGTCTCTCACTTCTGAGGGTGGCACATCCCCCTCAGACACCCCCTACGTATGCATAAACAAAAATAACCTTTTCGCTTCTGACAACCGACCCTTTACACGATAATAGTGAAAGCTTGTCGACAAATGACTTCAACTTTGGACCGTCATTTCGCAAATTTTCGGCTTGTTCAAATAAAAATTTTACACAATAATAATGCCAAAATGGTCCACCAAATAGCTTCAATTAGGTCTTCATTTTGCAAACGTTTCTCACTTCTGAGGGGGCCACATCCCCCCTCAGACACCCCCTTGCTTCGCACAAGCGCGACGTACGTCGCTGTCGCGCCGATGATTATAAGTTTGTGCCCCCCCCTTTTCAAAAATCCTGGATCCGCCACTGGTTTAGATCACTGAGTTATCTCTGATTAGATCATTGATAAACTACCTGAGTTACCTCTGATTAGATCATTGATAAACTACCTGAGTTACCTCTGATTAGATCATTGATAAACTACCTGAGTTACCTCTGATTAGTTCAATGATAAACTTCTTGAACTACCTATGAGTTACATCTGAATAGGTCATTGATATCTGATTAGATCATTGATAAACTGCCTGAACTACCTCTGATTAGATCGTTGATAAACTGACTGAGTTACCTCTGATTATATCACTGATAAACTACCCGAGTTACCTTCGATTAGATCATTGATAAACTGTCTGAACTACCTCTGATTAGATCATAGATAAACTACTTGAGATAACTCTGATTAGATTAGTGATGAATTGCATATAGCTTTAGTTACCCCTGATTAGATCATTGAGAACTACACAAGTTACTCTTATTAGATCATCTAATTTGATAAACTACCTGAGTTACCTCTGAATAGATCATTGATAAACTACCTGAGCTACCCCTGATTAGATCATTGATAAACTACCTGAGATAGCTCTGAATAGATCATTGATTAACTACCTGAATTACCTCTGATTAGATCATTGATAAACTTCTTGAACTACCTCTGAGTTACGAATAGGTCATTGATACCTGATTAGAGCATTGATAAATTGCCTGAACTACTTCTGATCAGATCATTGATAAACTGACTGAGTTACCTCGTATTCAATCACTGATAAACTACCTGAGTTACCTCTGATTAGATCATTGATAAACTGTCTGAAATACCTCTGATTAGATCATTTACATTAAACTACCCGAGTTACCCGAAAAAAAGATCATTGATAAATTATCTGATCTTCCTCTGATTCTAATTTAAGCCCTTGATTAGCAACCCTGGCTATGGAATAGACTGCTGCCCTCATTCGTCTATCATCTAGAAGCATAATAAATACATCGCAATGTGCAATTTTAACAACCGATAATGGCGCTATAGGCCATTGCCTGGAATTTACCAGGTGGTATGCGCCGTGCATTCTCTAAATTCAGTAAATTTCTATCGTCAACCGTGTAATTGAATGGGATTATTTTGAAATTTTAAAACGCTTGAATTATCACAAACAAATAGGCCTATGTTAATAAATAATATAAAAATGGTGTCCTCGCAGACCTCGTTTATCATGTTTATTGTTGAATCTTCCTCCTGAGAACATACTCGCGGGAGTATCACTGCAGGTTGACTGGAGTGCTGACTGGGCCTGTCTAATCAATCTTAAAGCCATGTTGTAACATTTGCTGACGAGGACACCCTTTTCAAAATTCTGGGTTTTATTTTTACACAATATTGTAAATTACAATTGTTCAATGTACTGACATTTAAAAAACTAGCATATCCTGCCAAAATCAAGACTTTAATTCGGTGCTGTAGTTTTGTCAAGATCATTGATAAACTGCCTGAACTACTTCTGATCAGATCATTGATAAACTGACTGAGTTACCTCGGATTAGATCATTGATAAACTACCTGAGTTACGTCTGAATAGATCATTGATAAACTACATGAGTTACCTCCGATTAGATCATTGATAAACTACCTGAGTTACCTCTGATTAGATCATTGATAAACTACCTGAGTTACCTCTGATTAGATCATTGATAAACTACCTGAGTTACCTCTGATTAGATCATTGATAAACTACCTGAGTTACCTCTGATTAGATCATTGATAAACTACCTGAGTTACCTCTGATTAGATCATTGATAAACTACCTGAGTTACCTCAGATTAGATCATTGGTAAATTACCTGAGTTACCTCTGATTAGATCATCGATAAACTTCTTGAACTACCTCTGAGTTACGAATAGGTCATTGATACCTGATTAGAGCATTGATAAACTGCCTGAACTACTTCTGATCAGATCATTGATAAACTGACTGAGTTACCTCGGATTCAATCACTGATAAACTACCTGAGTTACCTCTGATTAGATCATTGATAGACTGTCTGAAATACCTCTGATTAGATCATTTACATTAAACTACCCGAGTTACCCGAAAAAAGATCATTGATAAATTATCTGATCTTCCTCTGATTCAAATTTAAGCCCTTGATTAGCAACCCTGGCTATGGAATAGACTGCTGCCCTCATTCGTCTATCATCTAGAAGCATTATAAATACCTCGCAATGTGCAATTTTTAAATCAACTGATGATGGCGCTATAGGCCATTGCATGGAATTTACCAGGTGGTATGCGCCGTGCATTCTCTAAATTCAGTAAATTTCCATCGTCAACCGTGTAATTGAATGGGATTATTTTGACATTTTAAAACGCTTGAAATATCACAAAGAAATAGGCCTATGTGAATAAATAATATAAAAATGGTGTCCTCGCAGACCTCGTTTATCATGTTTATCGTTGAATCTTCCTCCTGAGAACATCCTCGCGGGAGTATCACTTGAGTGCTGACTGGGCCTGTCTAATCAATCTGTAGTTTTGACAGGATCCGAGATTTTTAATAAAATGCAGCAGGAACCGTCATTTAATTATTATGATGGAAATATTAATCGAACGAGTTACGTGATGTTCATAACAAAGTATGTATATGGCGTGCGGGACGGTGATACACACATCAAAAGACCGTGCTATAGCATGACCGACGGATTGATGAGCATTGGCGACATTGGCGTTACGTTGGTAGTAAATTCCATTTTCTTTGCGTAACTTCAGTTGTTTGGCTCAAATTCAAAAGGGGACATATCTGACAGTAAAATCTAACATTTTATGGAAAAGAAATAGGCCTACTACACTGCAAAAAAGTTGGTCAAATCTTTCTACCTATTTGGTTGGGCAAACTCTTTTACTTATTTGTTGGTCACGGCTTGCCCAATAATAGTTAAATCTAAATTCTTATTGGGCAACCTCTCATTTTGACCATTTATTTATCTTTATTTTACTACGAGAGGAGTAAAGTTGGTTAAGTTTTTGGCCACGTAATTTATATACGACTGTTGTGCAAAATAAATCACATCAGTTGGGCAACTTTGTAGTAAATTGCGTGAATTACAAGTTGTTGGGCAAAAAGATGTAAAATGTTGAGCACAAGTTTTCGATCATGCGCACTGTTGTCTTTTCATTGACCAACAGTTGGTCAACATTCGCGCGGTTCGGTTCTGGAAAGCACATTTTCGATCTTATCGTAAAAATGGCGGATGACATGGGTGCTGGCAGAGTGGGGGCTGGCACAGCTAATTGACACCTTTAAAGGTGAGTTTTCTCTAAATTAATTATAAATACATACATTATTACACGGTGTTACTTGCCTCATTTCATTCTGACTACTGTGTCATGAAAAAATACTGAGAAATTTAGTGAAGTTGTTTTACGACATGTACGAGTCAGACACTCGTGATATGCACGCATAGCCATGCATGCATGATGGCAGTCTGTACTGAGCAGTTAATAAGCTTACGTAGGCCCTACCAGTTTTTTATTAATCAATCAAGTATTTGAAAATAACTTCACTAAATTTCTCAGTATTTTTTTTCATACACAGTGGTCAGAATGAAATGAGGCAAGTAACACCGTGTAATATTGTATGTATTTATAATTAATTTAGAGAAAACTCACCTCACAATTGAAAATTATTTGCCCAACTAATTTGGCAAATATTTTGCTTAATAATTAAGCAAAAAATAAACCAACAACAATATAAACCAATAATGTGTAAAATGCCCAACAGTTTAATCAAATTTTGTCCAACAATTGGTACAATCAACTATTTGCCCAACAGTTTTATTAAATATTGCCCAACAATTAGTGAAAAATATTTACCCAACTATGTTGGTCAAATATTTTGCTTAACAGTTATGCAAAAATAAACCAACATATGAACCAATACCGTGTAAAATGCCCAACAGTTTGTTCAAATTTTGAACAATAATTGGTAAAACAAATTGCCCAACTGTGTTGGGTAAATACTTTGCCCAATATTTGAGCAAGTTTTTGTAAACCAACTGTTGGTCATAATTTTTGTACAACTCTTGTTGGTCAAATTTTGACCAACTGTTTCATGTGTTGTATATAGACCAAACTGTTGGTCATTTTTTTGACCAACATTATTTGCAGTGTAATCTAAATTTTATGGAAATATTACAATGGCTTAGTTAAGTTGGAGTTTCTCTAGTTAAAATTTTACCGTTGTCATCAGGCACAGGCTCCGCGGAGAACTCATTTGCCTCCGCAAAAAAGATTGTTTCATGATGTCTGATACATCATGGGGTATATATCATGGTAGGCCTTCGATGAGAACTAGGTTTTCCCTGCTGAAGTTGTTTTGAACATGAATACCCAAATCGTCAGTCTGCTACGCTAATTGCCTAAGTCATTTTTTGTAGTTTTGAGAACAAAGAAGAAAATGTGGTTCAAGCATGCATTGCAGTACGTATTAAACCACCCTAATTATTTCGGATTTATTCTCTTTCATTTGTATGATTATCATTTGTACTTGTGCAAAGATTGGTGAATAAAAAATTGAATGTTGAATTTTTATTCGGAACACCATGTAGGCCCCTACTTTGATTATGTATAAATAGTTATAGGCCTATAATACATGTAGGACTCCCCTCGTCTTTTTACGGGCCTGGTAAGTTCCTCACCAACAAGCCCGAAAAAGATACAGAGGGTAAGAAGTTTCTTACCATATAGATACTGGGCACAGTGGGTACAGTGGGTGAGAGATTAATCAGAGCCAAACACTGAAGTTGCTGAGCGATCATCATGCTCATCACAGGCGCCATAGGAAGCGCAACACGTGACGTACGAGGCTGGCGAAGATACAGGGCTGACAGCCCCATTCAAAATACACGGTTAGCAATTACAAATGGAAAATTAACATACTTGCAGTGTGGTATAATGTCGTACCCCGACGGTTTTAGAGTAAGATAATTTTGATTTGACACCACATAACAAATTTAGAATTGTTTGTGACGATTTCATGATTATGTGTTAATCCAATGGCGACCTCAAAATTGGCGATATCGCTTCCATCACCGCCTGGCTCATCATGCTCATCAATGAGGCGAAGGAGCGTTCCGATTTCAATGATGCTCATTGCTCATGTTATGCTCATGGTATATAGCGCCTCCTTTGGTCATATGTGATACTGTGATCGACTATTGGGTTCCAAATTCAACGTTGTCGCACACTTTCACTGCTTCAACCTGCAAACGTATATTGGGAATATTCAAGAGTTGTGCAAGTGAAATATACCAGTGTTTAACAATAATATTGACGCGAAAATGGAGCGCTATAAGTTGCAGTTACTGACTTTAGGAATATTATTATTCTCTACTTTGGTCAAATCGGAACATACCTTGGTAAGTGTTTTATAACCTATGCTTCTAATAATTCTGAAAATTCCCATTCAGCCCGCCAGCTATGTCATGATGTACGGAAGGGGGACGGTAGCGTTGGTGCGCATTTGTCCGCGATGGCCACTGCTATGCCTGCGTAAAGTCCACCAGCCACCCGCGTAGGAAAACTCAAACAGTTCAAAAGCAGCTTGATTTTTTCGTTCTACCAATTCAACTTCAGTCGTTGACAATCTTTGTGATTCAACAGTTTTATATTTTGTTGAGTGTTGAGGACTAAAAAGTGTGTTCAGCATTGAGACATTTTCCAGCAACAAAACAAGGCGAAAACATGCCGAGTTAGCGATCAGTATCAAGCCGTCGTCGTGGCTCGCCAACCAGCGCACTCTTTATTCACGTGTCATTTTTAAGATTCATATAGAATTTGACTCAGATTTTGTTTACTCGTGTCTTATCTTACTCGAGTATCCCAGCAAACATAAAAAGTGATAAACACGTTAGAAAACATTTCCCCAATATATCCTATAAATATAGAGACTAGAAAGATAGCTGGGGAAATAACAAAAAACACAAAAATATTAGGGGCCTCCCCGCGCATTCGCGCAATGATGATAATGTTGTCAAAGCCTTTGCAATTTTACACAGAAATGAAGGGTAACAAATAATAAGGGCCTCCCTCACCAAATTTTGAGAATGTTCAGACGATATAGGCCTCCATGTTATTTATTTCACTTCACCTAACTTGTATCACAAAATGTTAAAACAATGTTATTTAGATTAGACATAGGCCTATGCCAAGTATTTTCTATCACATCAATTTTCAAATAATTAATATGAATAACGATTCTGAAACCCGCTTTTTGAAAACAGTGTAAAAATGTTACGAAAATGTTTTATAACCATTTTCTTTTACTATAGAATTGACATTTTAATGATTTCTAGTAACCTTTGTGAACCCTTTAAAAACGTTAAGGTACAAAAAAACTAAACAGGTTTTTGTGTTCGCTGGGATGTTGCCTTTGAGTGCAGGCTTTCCATAGTACAAATTAAGACACCAGGAGTTTGAGAATACCAATAGATTATGGAATATGTAGGCCTACTTAACTTAAGCTGAAAACAGGGAAAGTTTATTCAATGTTCTAAGAATAGATGATACTGATAGGTGTAAAGGTCTGTTGGTTAAGAGTTTAATTTCTTTAGAAATCTTAATATAAATATATGATTTTTGTGGCATATAGATTTGAGTTAAAATTACCCAAAATTTATGATTATTTTCACTTTGGAATATTGAAAAAGAAAAAATCAAAATCAAAATGTAACCTTTGTCTGCATTTGTTTTATTTAAAATGATGTGCATCTAATCGACTATTTTGAGCACAGTTTAAGGGAAGAACTTGTTCAAATATGTTTTAAGCAGAATATATGTGCAGCTTCCCATTTGCTAATAACTGCTATCTACTGAAGATAGCATATAATTACCAGTACTGTGTTAAAGTATTATAAACATGGTAAATGACTGAACATTACAGAGTATTTTGCCTCCTTTTTAGTTAAATTATTGTAGGACAGAAACAAGGACTATAAACTAGAAAATCTTTGGTCGGGAATGTCCAAATGTCTAAAAGTTTGAAGGTGATTAATCATACATACATACATCATCATTTTATTTCATTCAAATCAACATGCAAAATATATATAAAAGACACAAAATTTGAATGAGGAGATGCTCAAAAGGCCCAAAGGCCTGAAGTGAGCACCCCCTTACACTACTCTAAGTTACAACATGCACTTACACAAACTTTACAAATAAAAGAAAAAAGAAAGAGGAGAAGAACACACAAAAAAGAACCAATATAAATATTTATAACATTTCAATAAATCAGTTCATTTAGTAATCAAGATCTCAAAACAACCTGTTTTGAAAGACATGGGACCCTTATGTCCCTTGTAAAGCTGGTATAGATCTCAAAACAATCTGTTTTGAAAGACATGGGACCCTTATGTCCCTTGTAAAGCTGGTATAGATCTCAAAACAACCTGTTTTGAAAGACATGGGACCCTTATGTCCCTTGTAAAGCTGGTATAGATCTCAAAACAACCTGTTTTGAAAGACATGGGACCCTTATGTCCCTTGTAAAGCTGGTATAGATCTCAAAACAACCTGTTTTGAAAGACATGGGACCCTTATGTCCCTTGTAAAGCTGGTATAGATCTCAAAACAACCTGTTTTGAAAGACATGGGACCCTTATGTCCCTTGTAAAGCTGGTATAGATCTCAAAACAACCTGTTTTGAAAGACATGGGACCCTTATGTCCCTTGTAAAGCTGGTATAGATCTCAAAACAACCTGTTTTGAAAGACATGGGACCCTTATGTCCCTTGTAAAGCTGGTATAGATCTCAAAACAACCTGTTTTGAAAGACATGGGACCCTTATGTCCCTTGTAAAGCTGGTATAGCTATAAAAATAGCAAGGGTTTATAACAAAATCCATATTTTGTAAATCAAAAGCACCATATTTGTTGTATTTAATCACCTAATGTATGATGTTTCATCAGAGAGATACTAGCAATATGCCATGATTTGGCTTTACTTCAAGCATAAATGGTCTGTTGTGATCATCCATCAATGGAGACATCCTCCTCAGTGGCATAGCTAAGGGAACTGCCCCCCCCTCTGAGAACCCCTCCACCTTGTCCCCTGTGGGATGCTGGTTGCACTGATATTTAAGATTTTTAGGTTTTTTTAAACTTTTTAGCCCATTTTTAACAAACAGATTTCTCCAAAGTGTTCCCTTTGTAATTACTAGTAGCCTTAATTGCCGTCCTTTGGCCGGTTCTAAAATATTCTTGGCTACACTACTAATTTGAAAGGAAAACAGCAATGTAAGAAAGTTGAAATGCAGTTGAACCATTATTTTAAGCACATTGCTGTCCAAACCACAGTGACATCTTGATATCACAGCACTGAGCAAGTGTTATGGGGGGGGGGGGGAGAAAATATATAGGGATGTGCCACTGTTTTGGGGCACATTTTCAGCTATTTTGGTATATCGATGTGTGGGTTTTCAGTGGAGACCAATTGCCACATTTGGTCCAAAGTGCCCCTAAATTCAGGGCAGTGTATTGTGCGAAAAACTTCCAAAAAATGTTTTCAGAAAAGGAAACTCTGCCGAACTGTTCAACCTTAACAACTAACCTTACAAAAGTACAACTATCATAAATATGCATTGTTGTTCTTTTCAGTCAATTTTGGCCAAATTAGGCCATATGTTGCCCCCCCCCCCTTGCCCACACACAAATACACACACAACACACTGGAATGTGGAATAGGACATATCAAACAGTGTTATAAATGTAATATGGAATATATAATTCCCAATCTTTATCTTTCATTTCAGGATAAATTGAGGTTTGTACCACAACTACAACCAAAGTTAGACCACACCAAATTCAAATTGTTTTGTTATTTGGTGTGTGTTTTACCCATACGGTACATTCCATTGCAAATAAATTGCCAACACATCCAAACTGGTAAATGTTGTATTTTATTAAAAGATTTTGTTTGCAACAAGAGTTACTGCTAAAATGTGGGCAATAGCAATAAAACCTAGAAACAAAAATATAAAGAGAACATGATTTTGCATTTATATAGTAAGTGTCTATATTTGTGTAGAAAATATTCTCTTGCAAAAATTGAGTTTTGTATCACTGAAGATTACAAGAAGCAGTTTGATTCCCAAGCCTCGTATGTGTACACATTATGCAGAAGGTAGTGATATAACAAGGCACAAATTATTAATGAATGTGGAATAGGACCTATCAAACAGCGTTATCCTACAGTGTGGAAAGACGAGCAGTAATCTCACTAGAAAATTGAAACAATAATAGACATGCTTTCACCACAAATCAATTAATTTCAGCTTTCTCATCAAACATCCCAATAAAACCTGTGTTATCAGGATACAAATTTAGAAATCAGCAAGTGACAGTCAGCTTGTAACAAATTATACATGGGAGGCACAGCTTATTATTGGATATATAGACTGCTCAGCAGGGGCGTAGCCAGCTTTTTTGGTCAGGGGGGGCAAAATAAAAATTTTGGGGCACATACGAAAAAAATTACTGTTGCATCATACAATACATAGAGACAAAAGGCTTTATTGGGACGATGTAAAATTGGTATTTTACACTATTTTCGCCCTTTATCAGGATGGAAAGGGCTTAATCTTTGCAATATGCGCGCGTATCGCGGAAAAATGGTGTATTTTCGGCTGAATTTCGGTGAAAAGGGCTCCTTGCCCTTTTCTTTTCCTTTGCCCTCCTGATTTTCCCTTTTATTTTTTTTTTCAGAGGGGCACTTTTTTCTTTCATTTTTTGTCAGGGGGGCACTCTGCCCCCTGCCCCCCCCGCTGCTGGCTACGCTTACTGCTGCTCAGTGCTAGAAGCGGGTAAGTGCAATAGCTGCCCTGTGAACATTTAGCAATTTACACACAGTATATAGTATATTAAACTCATATACACATGGCAGCTATTGCAGTAAGTGTAATAGCTGCCCTGTGAATATTTGGCAATTTAAAAACAGCGGTATATTATATTCATCTACACATGACAGCTACACATGGAAGCTATTGCACTTGGAAGCAGTGAATATACTAACCATCCCAGCAAACACAAAAATGTTTTTAAAATGCTATAACTGTATTTTGGTATTTGATCAAAACGTTTAAATAACATTTAAATGTCTGGCTATATAAAGGTCATGGATGCATTTTTAAAATGTTTAATATTATGAAAAACAGTACATGTACAACAGCATTTTAAAACTTATCAAAATGTTATTTTCAAATTTGTTACAAAATTTTTATTATTAATAATAATATGCTTCAGATCAGCACAATGAATCCAACAGTTAAATGAAAACATGGTTTGATGATGTCCCAGGGATGATGCTATTTATTTATTAAATATATTGAACCCTAGTCTAGTAATTACCATGACAACACTTTGGTATGTATTTTTTTGAGGAATAACAAATATCCCTCCAGATGCCAAAGATTGTACAGGAAGGATTTCCATGGACTTCCTACTTTTTTTTTTCTTGTTTAATTCAAGTTCATATAAAATCTTAACACAAGTTACCTGCAACATAGATATTGTCATATTTCAGGAATTTTGGGGGAGTTTTTTAACATGTTGTAGGCTATTACATGAGCTAGAGTATTTAATTTTAAAAAAAAACATGCAACAAATGATTCATGTAGTGTAAAGGGGTACTCATCCCATAACTTACTCCAAAAAAGTTGAGATTTTTATACCATCAGAAAGGAACACACAATGTTTATATGAGTACATAACCTTTCTTACAGATTCAGTGGTTTGACAAATACATTGTCCAATGTGTATTTTCTGGCTGTATAGTGCAGTGCTGGGTGTCAGAAGCATTTTTAGTTGTTGTTGTTAAGTCATAAGCTTCCTTTATATTCTGAATCCCTTGTGATAGTCTTTATATAAATTCAAACCAAAAAGACCAATCATTTGTCTACTATCAGAATAAGGAAAATCCCTCTGAATGTCTGAAGTCAGTGGTAGAGTGATAAATCTAAAGTGGCAAATTTTCTGCTTTTTCAAAGTCAAATTCTGTTTTCTATTCCATTTTCAAAACCTTGCAGATTCTAGGGAAATCGGGCCATTAATTTAATGAAAATTTACATTCTAGATTTAAGGGAATACAATGGCAAAGGAATTGGAAAAAATATCAGTAAATGATAGGGTTTGCTGACTGTACAATCAAAATAGCCAATAAGCTTAATTTTGCAATTATCTTTGATATCCCCATTTTCTGTGTTGTCTACTTGTAATTTATTTCTGTTTTCCCTAAAACTGAAAACTTGCCACTTTTGCTGTACAGTCTGTATGCCATGGTATTCTTTACATAAATTGAAACAAAAAAGATCAAAATGAAATTAATACAATTCTTTAATAAATAATTGTTATTACATTCCAAGTCCCAGCTAAATGTTTTGGCAGTCAATGACTTATATCCCTTAGTCTGAATCAATAGAGTAAATTCCATTAGTCTATTAAATAGAGCTAGGACTACCAGCCTTCAGGGGATTCAAATGCAGTGATTTCTCCAAGAAATATTGCCACATATAATATGAGTTGCTCAGTCAGGGCTTTGAATCTGCATTGGTTTAATTTCAAGTACGAGGGTTGGTCAATAAGTCCTTGATCGCAACTACTATAATATATCTCCGCTCAAGCATGACTTTGATGACTGTTACTTATCACAAATACAAGTTTGTACCTTTGTCTTTCAAAACACATGAAAGTTTCTATTAGAGTACCTTGAATTACGTAACCTCATATATAAACTGTGCTCAAAAAGAAACTTATATTTTTTTACAACTTGTGAATCACAAGGTCATATCTTAAAATACTGTCAATCAAAATGAACCAAAATTACACACAGGATTACCTTAATACTCTACTCAAAACACATGTTTGTAACCAAGCAGTTGTCCAACTGACACAACAGCAAAATACACTGTCATGGGACAGCTTCCTGGACTTCCTTCACTTTCACAGCCCAACATTTGGCACCCAGGACAAAAAATCTGTGAGAATGCACACAAGATCCTTGTACAGATGATAAAACGGTACTGCTTTCTGCTTTTCATACAATTTTTTCATGAAACAGGGCTGGGCTGTGAATGTGGTCCAGGAAGCTTTTCCATGACAGTGCATTTTGCTGTTGTGTCAGCTGGATAACTGCTTGGTTACTGACATGTGTTAAGAGTAGAGTATTAAAGTAAATCTGTGTGTAATTTTGGTTCAATTTGATGGACAGGATTTCAAGATATATAAGTTTCTTTTTGATCTCAGTTTACATGCAAAGTACAGCAACATCATGATGCATTTTGAAAATGTGCAGTCATATCATACTTGTAAGCTTTTGAGTTGGAAGCTGAGCATTGTAACTTTCACAATAACAATAACTGATTCAGAAGCATGTCTTGTTTCCTAAATATGTCCAGGGGGTGCCATTCAGCTGCATCCAAAAAAAAAAAAAGATATTAACTTTGCAATAAACTCATAGCTGATTCGGATTCAAATTTTGTGTGCTCATAAGAACTGTGAAAAATCCATTTCAACTACAAATTAGTCTTTGAATTTATACCTTCATGCACAGACTAAGACATAGTGAAAGCTTTTAAAGAAATTTACTTAAATGTGGTCACATCAATATAGACTTGAATGTTTTGTTTGACAAAATGACCATGTACAGATGACACAATTCAATGTGGTAAAAGCCTTTGCATTTGTATACCGGTACCACCGAGTGGATACAATTCAAAAAGTCAAGGTACTTTTTTGATGTGGGGAGAAGATTTGGTATAAAAGTAGTAAAATCATAAGCTTATACAGCTAACAAACTTAACCAAACTAGGCTCTGCTAGAAACACTTTCCAGTGCAATTATCTTTGAGATACTTGCACTACTCAATCAGTGGGATAAAAAGGTTATCTTAATGATATTTTTGCTAAAAAAATGTATTTAAGGTATATATGTCAACATTGAAACAATTTTTAATTGATTTCTACATTGTTCAGCAAACACAAAAATGGTCTTAAAACATTAATTAATTCGGTATTTCTATAGCGCCTTACCACAGATCACGGAGTGTTCAAAGTGCTGTAATTTCGCTGCCATGGTGAATCATCACAATCAGATCGCATCAACTAGGCATAGTGCAGCCGGAATAGCACAAACCTATCTGCACTTAGATTGTAACATCCACCATTTATCTGTGCAGCTCCCCAAATTCCATTGGGTGAAGGAAGTTTTGTTAACCAAACAACTAATCACCGATTTTTTGAAAGCAGGAGGAAACCAGAAATCCCGGAGAAAACCTGCGAGAGCGAGCATGGAATCGGGATAAATCAAGTGCACATGAGTCCTTGGGCCACGCTGGGGCTTGAACCCGGGCCCTCGATGGTGCAAAGCGAGGGAACTACTGCTGCGCTAACTCCCCCTCCCCAACATTATTCAAAACAATTTAATAACATTTTTAATGTCGGATATATAAAGATCACAAAATGTTTTTAAAACGTTATTATAGAATATAGTAAGCAAAACAATTAAATTACCAGTTATGTTCACCCCCTGTATATCCTAAACAAAGACATAATATGGCATATTCTTCTTCTTCTGGTAATCTCAAAAGAGTATTGACGCACATTGTTTGATTTGCAAGCATACAAGCGCACAACATGCTCCACTTGAACAGCATATGGAACCAGCAGCCAATAGCTGCATCTTTCAGCTCAAATTTAAGACCTCAACTTTACAGTTGACGCTATTTGGAGCAATTTGCCCCATGAAAAAAGTGAGTGTCTGCAGAGAGATACTCAGTCATTGGTCTTTGGTTGCATGTGTCTTATTATTTACTGGTTATCCATATTTGAGGACAATTACATAATTTGTTTATGTGTGTTGGTAAACAGTACACTATTGTATTATAGTGATTATGTTGATATGAATATTTTGATATTATTGCTTACATTTTCAGGGAACTTGTGACTTGGAATTACACCAAGATGAAGTGGCATGGCAGCATAATCTCACAGATACTGTGGTGGATATTGTATGGGGATATGGCAAGGTAAGGTTAGGTCCTATGTCACATGGGCAAAATGGGAAATTCCCAAAATTGACCAGATTGCTGGTAGTCATAGTGTATACTGAAATATAACTGTAAATTGCATAAAACTATGATGAATTGTGACCAATCACTGTAAATCTTGATAAATTGTGACTGATCACTAAAAATCCTGCTAACTTTTGATAAATCGCAGGAAAATGTGGTAAATTTGACAATTCTGATGAATCGGCTAAAATTGCTTTATACACTAAGAAATGGGTGTTTCCACAGTAATGAGACCCCCCTAGGTTTTATTGCCCTAATTTTTGTTCCTTATTTATTTTCATAGTTTAATTTAGGCCATTGTTAATCTTTATAAGTAAGGAGATAGCGAGCAAAAATTCAATGCCCTACCTACATTTTGATAATTTTGTCCACATAAACCCTATGGGGAAAAATAACGGTTGTAACACAATAACGGTTGTAACATGTGACTTTTGACGCACAACAGATAAAAGGTTGTATTTTGAAAAGTTGACCCTGCATGGTCTGTGCTATGGTTTTCCTAGGTTAACATTATTGATTCCTTCAATACAAACCAAGTGTAGATACTCTGTGATCCATATCAGGGTTAGGATGTGGGTACAAAGTCATAAGGTTGCAATGTGTGTCAATGTTACAACCGTTAAAATGTTACAACCGTTACAACATTAAATGTTATGAAACATTAACAATGAATGATATTTCATTGTTTTATCCAGGTTTGTTATAATAAGAGGAACTATGACAATCATAAGACAAAACCTTACTGTGATTATTTGGTTCATTTTGTAAGTTATATGTCATTTTGACATGTGCGTCAATGGTTGACGCACAGAAATATGCCATTTTTGTGCGTCAAGAGATCTCCTGAACTATATATTTACATAGAAGTGAGTATTTCATAATTTTTATAACCAACTTTATTATGACACCTTGGATAATATGAAAAAAAAAAAAAGAAATATTGTTAATTTTTTTAGTTTCATGACATTTTGTCTTAAATTTTAACGGTTGTAACATTGACGCACGTTACAACCGTTACGACATTGTAACCCATCTCCTAGCCATGGTATGGATCAAACAGTGCCTGCACCTGGTTTATTATGAAGCAATCAATGGTGTTAACCTAAGAAAATTAAACCAAAGACCATACATAGTCAATTTTTCAACGCTCAGTCTTTTATTCATTTTTCGTCCTCTTGTGCGTCAAGAACTGTCAATACAACAAATATGTTACAACCGTTACTTATTTTCCCCATAGGGTTTACATGGACAAATTTTTCAAAATTGAGGTATGATATTGAATTTTTGTTCGCTATCTCCTTACTCATGAAGATTAACAATGGCCATAATTAAAATCTGAAAGTAAATAGGAAAAAAAGATTAGGGCAAAATAACCAAAAGGGGTCTCATTACTGTGGAAACACCCAAATGGCAAATCTGTGCTGAATTCTACAAAATGGTGCTAAAGGAGCAGAAATGCTCCAAAATATGTACAATTTCCCATTATTCTCCCTGTGACATGGGGCCTTCTGTTACTGTTAGAAACTAACAGCAAGCAGTGATGTTCTGAAGGGAGGGGGACGTTTCCTCTTCTAATTTGAAATTCCTGGACACAATTGACCCAGAATTGCCATGTACATAATTATTCTTTTTGGGCTTTGTTAGAATGAAAATTTTAAACAGTTCTCTCAACAAAATAGTGACTTACTTTAATATTTCATCACCACATCCGTGGGACTTCATCAGAATTGTGATAGGAGCAGTAGAGCTAATCATGTGACTCACATGAGTCACGTGACTTGATGACCGGTTTGTAGACGGGGGCAGGTAGTGTCGTCCCTTGTCTTGGTTGAGGTCAGGATCCATAGCAGCAATGTAATAAGCCTCCTTGATGCCCCTTTGTAGCCATCTGGAATCAGTGTCCAAGATTGTAACATTAGACTCATCAAAAGTTAACCTGATTTTAGCATACTTCAGCATTGCAATTGCAAATGTTATATGCTTTGCCCACATTTGTAACCATTCATTACAAATGGGCTGTAAAGTCTACATTTTTACTTTTTGAGATATTGGACTAGTAGATTTTCCTCAAAATAAGCTTTACAATGATATAATTGCTTTTTAGAAGATAGTAAAAGATCGGTAACCATGGTGAGAAATCCTTTGTTTTCTACTGGGGTTTTCTATTGTTCAATGAAAGGTTCAATGGACCATAATTATTTCAAAACTTGTTCTGCCAACATTATGGCCCCTTTATCACAGTTGAAGCCATAATGTACAATCTTATAAATATGCAATTGGTTAATTTTTTGCAAACCTAATTTTTTACATGTCCCAACTTACATCTTAATGGAAATCAGCCAAATTTGATGTGTTTGTAGGTCAATAGCAATTTAGACATTTAGTTATAATTTGACTTTAAGTCCATCATAGAACTCCATGTTATACGGCCAAAATAGCCAGTGGGGTTACTTTCACTTTACTTGTTATTTAAGCTTAAAATGGACAGAAACCCTTCCTGGTAGTTATTACTAATATTTTTTCAACATTTTGAGTAAAGAATAACAAAATCAAAATGGCTTTAAGTAATCCTGGGTGCTGTTTAAAGTGGGTGACTTCCCAATTTTGCTCCCCCTCCTCATGTGATTTTGCCTCGTATACCACTGAGTGCAAGGTTCACATAAGTCAACTAATGAAATCAACATTATGTTATAATCAATAAACTATTGTACACTTACTCTACTAACAACAAGTTGTGATTCAATTTGAATTGTTTGAATGACAGAGTAGTGTCAACTTTACCTTATTGCTATTTAGTTGCCATAGTAACATGGAAGTTTTTGATGTCATGATGGGTAATAAAAGCAGCAGTTTATCAAATGTTTGGATTTCTAGACAATTTGTGTTAAGTTGTCATCAATGTAATCAGGACCGATTTAATGATAAGCTGAATATTCACATATACATGCGTAGATTCAAAGTAGAGCAAACAAGCATGAGTTTTAAAATGAATCTAGGTTTGTTTTAAAAGCAAAAATCTTTAAAAAAACAAGCTCTATGGTTTAAGTTTCAAAGAGCTGAGTGTTTCACAGTAAAATAGACTGCATAGAAAAGTGATGAAGATAACATGTTTGAAGGACTTTAAGGATGATATAAGAGAAATTTCTGAATTTTCCTATTATGGTGCATATTATACAGTATAATGCTGGAAAGAATTAAGTTCAAATGTATCTATAGATAGTAGCTAGAGGCTGTTTCATTCCTAATTTGAATGATTTGTTTTTGTTCATTTATTGATCTAATAAATGCTACTATTTATTTAATTTAGAATGTCCCATGAGGCTATTTGTATATAAAATTATATTCATTCCAATTGTTTTAACAGTCACAAACAAGATTTCAAGTTGAAAATATTAATCCCTAAGTAGCATGATTTTGAAATATATAACCATTTAATATGCAGATAATTGGTGTTTAATAGCAGCTGTACGTGTGACCTTGTGTTAATTACAAAAATTTCAACCATATGTTGCATGTATGTATTTGCATACAGCATTACAAGTAACATGCATGACAAAAGAAAATTGATATCCAATATGGGGTTAGAAATAAAGTAGGCTATTTTAAATATTTTATTATTTTATTACTCATACTAAAAATCTACATGCGTATTTTTGGAAATTATGTCTGTACATAATTATTGTGTTTACAGCTTCTCTTTTCAAAAGGTTTTTGTTGCTTATCTTCATAACAAAATATAATACACACCCCTTTTATTACAAGGAAATCATGATTATTTGTTCAGTATTACCATTGTACATGTGTAGAAAATAATTTTATGATGAATAATTTTACCATATCTTTTAAGAAGATTCAATTTGATAAGAAAAGCAATTATTTGTCCAGTTTTGTATATTTTGAGGTAACTCAGATAGTTTATCAATGATCTTATCAGAGGTAACTCAGGTAGTTTATCAATGATCCTATCAGAGGTATCTCAGGTAGTTTATCAATTATCTAATCAGATGTAACTCAGGTAGCTTATCAATGATCTTATCAGAGGTAACTCAGATAGTTTATCAATGATCTAATCAGATGTAACTCAGATAGTTTATCAATTATCTAATCAGATGTAACTCAGGTAGCTTATCAATGATCTTATCAGAGGTAACTCAGGTAGTTTATCAATGATCTTATCAGAGGTAACTCAGATAGTTTATCAATGATCTTATCAATCAGAGGTAACTCAGATAGTTTATCAATTATCTAATCAGATGTAACTCAGGTAGTTTATCAATGATCTTATCAGAGGTAACTCAGATAGTTTATCAATGATCTAATCAGATGTAACTCAGATAGTTTATCAATGATCTAATCAGATGTAACTCAGGTAGTTTATCAATGATCTTATCAGAGGTAACTCAGATAGTTTATCAATGATCTTATCAGAGGTAACTCAGGTAGTTTATCAATGGTCTTATCAGAGGTAACTCAGATAGTTTATCAATGATCTTATCAGAGGTAACTCAGATAGTTTATCAATGATCTTATCAGAGGTAACTCAGATAGTTTATCAATGATCTTATCAGAGGTAACTCAGGTAGTTTATCAATGATCTTGTCAGAGGTAACTCAGATAGTTTATCAATGATCTTATCAGATGTAACTCAGATAGTTTATCAATGATCTTATCAGAGGTAACTCAGATAGTTTATCAATGATCTTATCAGAGGTAACTCAGGTAGTTTATCAATGGTCTTATCAGAGGTAACTCAGATAGTTTATCAATGATCTTATCAGAGGTAACTCAGGTAGTTTATCAATGATCTTATCAGAGGTAACTCAGGTAGTTTATCAATGATCTTATCAGAGGTAACTTAGGTAGTTTATCAATGATCTTATCAGAGGTAACTCAGGTAGTTTATCAATGATCTTATCACAGGTAACTCAGGTAGGTTATCAATGATCTAATCAGAGGTAACTCATGTACCGGGTAGTTTATCATCGATTTAGTCTATTATAATCAATGAACTAACAATCAGTGGTAATGCATGTAGTTTATCCATGCTCTAATCTGAGATATCTCATTAAAATAATGTCAACAGTATTTTCACAAGTCCTACCAGAAACATATCAGATAGTTTATAAAATGGTTTAATCAGAAGTACAGTAATTCAGGTAGTCAGACAAATAACAGTAAATATTTGGGGGACTTGGATGGTTTGTGAATAAGTTTAACAGCATTAGTTCATGAAGTTTATCAATTATTATCTATCAGAGCTGGGAGTTTTTAATACCTAGTCACTCATTTTAACATTGGCTGACAATCTACACATCACACACAGTTTGTAGAAACTATTAGGAGAGTGGTTAAAATTGTATTGCAATTTCAATGTATTCCAGGTGAACTTTAAGACTCTCTTCTAATTATGGTTGAAAGAGCCACAGGCATTGAGGTTTGAATTTGGTAATTTTTTAAGTTACATGACATCTTATTACTATATAAAGCATTGTGTGTCAATGTCATCCCAGCATTTTAAAATTTCTACTTATAATATTAATTTCCGATGCTATTTATGTTGGTTTTAAAACTTGTTTAATTATCCTCCTTGAACAGTATCGTATTAATCAGAGACTTAGTTTTCTATACATCTTATGTTGCCTGACATAGATTCACATAAGTAAAGTCTGCACTAAAAGTAACTCAGCTGTTATAAATACGCCTATAGATTCAGAACAAATGATTGTTTTCACAATATTTCAACATAGAGAGAAGGATGATTTATTTACACACATTTTGATACCCCATTCGTCAAATGCTGTTCAATATTAACATTACAGTAGTGCTTTTACAGAAAATTACCCGAATTTAAAAGTTGCAGTTTACAGCGATCAATGGTTATAATGCCAGCACTGTAAACACGTAAAGCCTGTCATTATCTTCACGCTTACTTCAAATCAATACAAATAACTGCAACTTTAAAATTGGGGTATTTTTTTTCAAAACACTGCTGTATTGTCAATATTGAAAAAAATTGGACAAATGGGGTATCGAAATGCGCGTAAATAAATCATCCTACTTTTATGTTGAAATATTGTGAAAACAATTATTAGTTCTGAATCTATAGGCGTATATATATAACAGCTGAGTTACTTTTTGTGTAGACTTTAGAACAAGCAATTTATCAATTTCAGTCTGCAAATTTTGTTTACTGGTATAATAGACATTTTTCATCATTAATGGAAAAAAGTTATTGTAAGTTAAAAATAGCGACAGGAAGAGAGAGAGAGAGAGAGATCATTTCATCAATCAGGGATGTTAACATGTTTCATATACCTTTGCTGCAATGGGTGCATCATGATAGACATTTCACCACTTTAAGAAAAAAAGTTATGTAAGCTATAATAGTGACAGGAAGAGGGTGAAAGATCATTTCATCAATCAGGAATGTTAACATGTTTCATATACCTTTGCTGCAATGGGTGTTTAATGTAGTTAATCATTGATTTAATGTGTTTGTGAGTTCATCAACAATATCAATATAGATCATGTTTCCATGTTCATTACTTCATTGCAATGCCACTCAAGTTAGCTGGAACCCATTTATCATATGTCAGGCACCAACTTATCATGAGTCAGTTCACATTATGCACACATACACACCCCCCCCCCACACACACACACACCCCCCTGTTTGTAAATGCGTTCAAACGAGGACCTCGACTTTAGGAGGGTCTAACCGAGGACTTACACACCCGTTTTTAATCAACACACCGTGGACCTCACGCAAACACACCAGACAACTTACTATCCAACTGAGACCCGTCCTATACCCGCTATGGGGGACCTATCTTATATGCTATCTTATATGCATATTTGCATCATTTACGTCATCCTGGACATAGTTTCAAACCGAGGACGTCCTCGTTTGGAGGTGTGTCCTCGTTTTACGGTGTGTATCCATATGTAGGTCCTCGTTTGACGGCATTTACAAACGCACCCCCCACACACACAAATGATCCTCGGTTTTGTGATTAAAAGTCAAATTCAGATATCCTTGGTTTTCCAGGAATATACAATGTCTGCGGTTGCTGTCAGGGGGGGGGGTGTGTGTGGGGGTGTCTGTATACATAGACCCTAGGGTCTGTGCTGCGTATGTGTGCAAGTCTGCATATTTCTGACTGAGATGCTAGAGTATTGCTCTTCTATTTATGCAAGGGTCACAACTGGCAGCACCAGCTTCCATAAACAAGAAATGTGCCAAAAGAAACAGTCATGAACAGTTGAGTAAATTTCAATTACTGTGAAAGCCTTTAAGCACAGTTTGCATCACCACCTGCTGTTAATTTAGGATACACCTGCCTTATAGACCACCTATATGTCCATCTTACCACTTTGTTGTGCTGCTATGCTAGCCATTTTGATGCCAATATATTTCACTTTTCATACATTTTCAGGCATTTGTGCCAATGAAACTGTTGTGTAGCGCGAGTCATCCTATAGGGGCACTGACCAGGGTGGGACTGGGTCTGATTGGAGGAGAATAAGCATGAGTCATCCTATAGGGGCACTGACCAGGGTGGGACTGGGTCTGATTGGAGGAGAACAAGCCATTTTTCAGCAATTTTCCAATGGGATTTTTTTTTAATTTTCAAATTCATTGGGGAGCATGTGTCCCCCATGCCCCCACGATGCTACGCCACTGCATTGAAATCTCTTTTTCATTCAGTTATATTTTTAATAAACTTGTGCATTCTGTAATGAATATTCTGTGATGAAAATAATCTTGTGTTGTCAAATTCTTGAAATATTTGTCAAATTTAAGAGTTAATGCTCTAATAGACATGGATAATAATATAGGCCTATATTAGGTGAGGGCAAAATGCCACATGCATGTGGGTATTTTGTTAGTCTCACAGTAATTTAGTAAGAGTTTGGGGGAAGTAAAAATCCAAAAATTTGCTTAAAAGTTACAATTGTTTGCTGCAATATTGCAAATATCCCTGATTTCTTATTTGGACTAAGAGGCAAGTGCATGAGGGAGGAGGGTGCCCCTACTTGTTATCCCTCAGCTGATGCCCCAAATATGCCCAAATTATAATACACCAATATTACATATAGGTTAGATTTTGACCGATCTTGGACAAAGATGTAACTGCCAGAGAGGATAACATGACCATCGTCAGTCTGTCATTGACCCCAATATAGATATTACTTTACATGAAACATTATTTATTTTATTTATTTATTTATAACAATAGGCTAGAAAGCCAGGACAAACCCAATAGTGAAAACACTAAATTAAAGGGATGCCCATTACATCAAAAACAAAAACAAAATAAAAAAATATATAATTAGGACAAGGACAGGTGGAATGGAGAAATAAAAGGAGACCAAACGAAATGACTACACGAGGTGGAGACAAACAGCAGATTTAAAGGCTGGTAGGAGGTGCTTTTGACAACATCCTCTGGCAGGTAGTTCCACAAGGTAGGAACATATGGGTAAAAAGACCTTTGGCAGAGTGTGAGCCTTCGGAAAGGTGTATCAAGAGAGAGGCTGTTGAGATTGGGAGAGTGGTCCTGGGGTGGGGTTTGAATGGATTGGGAGAAGAGCAGAGGTGGTTGAGGATCTTAAAAAGATGGCTAAGGGCAGCAATGTCACGGCGCTTAGACAGGCTTGGGAGATTGCATTTGCAGAGAAGATCTGCATGAGAGAGATTCCAGGATTGGAGAATGACTCTGCAAGCAAATCTCTGAGTGGACTCGAGCCTGTTGGTTAATGTGACATTTAATGGATGGAAAGTGATGCTGCCATATTCCAGAATGGGTTGAACAAGGGCTAAATAGAGCAAACGCCGGATAGTTGGTGAGGCACAATTAAATGCTCTGTGAATGTAGCCAATGGTTTTTCTGGCTTTTCTAATGCCATTTGTCTACTGGCTGGCTTTATCCATGACATGGACTGGTTTCATCAAAGGCCTCAAGACTGATCCAACATCGGTGGCGTCAGTTGCTCAAACACCTTTCCGTTCACTGTTATTTTTATGATGTTGTCTTCATCACCATGCAGGCTTCCTGCAGAGGTTAAATTTTGATAACTCAGCTGATTGCATGCCTAGTCACTGGTCAATAGAATCCATAACCTAATACCCCATGTTTCATTGCTAGTTACTGTTAAACAAAAATGCATGTTGATATCTCATTGCACACCATTAGAGGCTGCCTTGCCTTAGAAATAATACTTACCTTATAAGTTTAGGATATGAGCTATGAACAGTTCCCTCAGTTTTCTCTATACAATAATGTCCTTATAAAAAGCCACAATTTTATGTTGCACAATCATTGCATGCAGGGAGAGTCCCTGACCACTGTGCCATAAAAGGCTAAGTTAGACTTCGCTCTTAAGCTTGTTTGTGATGTTGGACATTCCTGTTAACAAAACTTTTACAAGATATGAATATAAAGAATAGCGATTTGAAAAGAAAACCAAAATATCAACATACATTTTTCTTCTCTGTTGGAAAACTACAATCAGATGAAGTGGGTAATGGTGAATACAACGGACAAGGACACACAACACATTAAGGATCAATAAATGATACAAGAGGATACCTTGAATAAGAACAACTGGAAAGAAAAAGATCAAGATACACCAACACGGGGGGACAAAAACAACAAATGTAGGCATTAGAAGTAGGCACAGTTCGATAGCTAAAAATTACCAGGTTCCAAGGCCCACAGAAGTGCTAAACCTGTAGAAACAACATGAATAAATGGGAATACAAAAGTGCACTAGAGCAAGTGATGAAAATTACTGTGCATATCACATATACGATAAATCAAACAACCAATGTAGGCACAAAAACAGGCATAGTTCGATGGCCAATAATGGCCAATTCCAGAGCCCACATAAGTGTCTGGAAAACAGTACAAAAGTACACTGGAAGTGATGAAAATCACTGTGCACATAGCAGACAAACAAAACAAAACAGACAAAAAAAAATCCAGCCAACATTTCGAGCAGATAAACTGCTCTTCTTCAGAGACAGACAACAAAATATTAAAGCAATCAGTTGGATTTTCTTTTTTCTGGTGGATTATTGTTTCTGCCAGGAAAGTAGAAAAAAATGAGTGGGTCAGTAGTTTTTTATGGTCAATCATGAAATGACAAACAAACATGTATTTACACCTTAGGCTATTTCCTGTGGTATCCTGCACAGTATATCTAGAATTGCACTCTAGGAAGGATATGTAGCCGGTAGGTCAAGTAATAGTTAAAAGCTTTGGTATCCGCTTAATGTATTACTGGTCATGTTTGATATACCACATGATTACAAGTCTCTACATTCAACTTATAATGCTGCGTTAATATCCAGCCCATGTAGTCACAAAAATATTTAAACTCAAGTCACTACTTATATTTTGGTTTTGGTAAATATGGTTTAATAATGTTTAATGTCGGGTTCTATAAAGGTAATGAAAACGTTTTAATACCTTTTGTATAAAAACACACTGCAACCACATTTTAAAATGTTATTGTAAAATATTTTAGCGAAATATTTTGTCAACATTAGAATAATAATATGTTAGAATATTTTTCAAGAAGTTTTCAAAAAATGTTTTTGAATGCTATGAAAATGTTTATACCCTATATACCCTTTTACATACCCCAACATTTTAATTTCTAATCGGTGGTTACTCTGATAGTTTATCAATGGTCAAATCAGATGTAACTCAGGTAGTTTATCAGTGATCTAATCAGAGGTAGCTCAGGTAGTTTATCAATGATCTAATCAAAGGTACCTCAGGTAGTTTATCAATGATCTAATCAGAGGTAACTCAGGTAGTTGATCAATGATCTAATCAGAGGTAGCTCAGGTAGTTTATCAATGATCTAATCAGAGGTAACTCAGGTAGTTTATCCATGATCTAATCAGAGGTAGCTCAGGTAGTTTATCAGTGATCTAATCAGAGGTAGCTCAGGTAGTTTATCAATGATCTAATCCGAGGTAACTCAGGTAGTTTATCAATGATCTAATCAGAGGTAACTCAGGTAGTTGATCAATGATCTAATCAGAGGTAGCTCAGGTAGTTTATCAATGATCTAATCAGAGGTAACTCAGGTAGTTTATCCATGATCTAATCAGTGGTAGCTCAGGTAGTTTATCAGTGATCTAATCAGAGGTAACTCAGGTAGTTTATCAATGATCTAATCAGGGGTAACTCAGGTAGTTTATCAATGATCTAATCAGAGGTAACTCAGGTAGTTGATCAATGATCTAATCAGAGGTAGCTCAGGTAGTTTATCAATGATCTAATCAGAGGTAACTCAGGTAGTTTATCCATGATCTAATCAGAGGTAACTCAGGTAGTTTATCAGTGATCTAATCAGAGGTAGCTCAGGTAGTTTATCAATGATCTATGCAGAGATACCCAGTAAAGTGTTTTTTAAATGTTATAAACATGTTATAATTTTATGTGTTTTGGTTTTGTTCAAAATGTTTAATAACATTTAAATGTCATCATTAATTATATGAAATGGTTATGAAAAAAAAATGATATCAGAATGTTATTGTACAATACTTTTGGCAAATATACTATCAAAATATTGTGTTAAGACTCAATAACTTTAGGTTAGAATAGAATGTTTTGCAGCAAATTTTCCAAAATGTTTATGAATGTTACTAAAATAATATTCTATAGCCTTTATGGAACCCAATATTGTATGTCAAACTCTTTTGCTGGGTAGGTCATATAATTTATCAATGATCTAATCAGAGATAGCTCATGGTGTTCATCAATAATCTAATCGGAGGTAAGCTCAGATAGTTTATCAGTGATATAATCAGAGATAGATCAGTTTATTAATGATCAGATCAGAGGTAACTCAGGTAGTTAATGATCTAATCAGAGATAACTCATGTACGTTATCAATGATCTAATCAGAGGTAACTCAGGTAATTTATCAATGATCTAATCAGAGGTGACTCAGGTAGTTTATCAATGATCTAATCAGAGGTAACTCGGGTAGTTTATCAATGATCTAATCAGGGGTAACTCAGGTAGTTTATCAATGATCTAATCAGAGGTAACTCGGGTAGTTTATCAATGATCTAATCAGGGGTAACTCAGGTAGTTTATCAATGATCTAATCAGAGGTAACTCAGGTAGTTTATCAATGATCTAATCAGGGGTAACTCAGGTAGTTTATCAATGATCTAATCAGGGGTAACTCAGGTAGTTTATCAATGATCTAATCAGAGGTAACTCAGGTAGTTTATCAATGATCTAATCAGGGGTGACTCAGGTAGTTTATCAATGATCCAATCAGAGGTAACTCAGGTAATTTATCAATGATCTAATCAGAGGTAACTCTGGTAGTTTATCAATGATCTAATCAGAGGTAGCTCAGGTAGTTTATCAATGATCTAATCAGGGGTGACTCAGGTAGTTTATCAATGATCTAATCAGAGGTAACTCAGGTAGTTTATCAATGATCCAATCAGAGGTAACTCAGGCAGTTTATCAATGATCTAATCAGAGGTAACTCATGTAGTTTATCTATGATCTAATCAGAGGTGACTCAGGTAGTTTATCAATGATCTAATCAGAGGTAACTCAGGTAGTTTATCAATGATCCAATCAGAGGTAACTCAGGTAGTTTATCAATGATCTAATCAGAGGTGACTCTGGTAGTTTATCAATGATCTAATCAGGGGTAACTCAGGTAGTTTATCAATGATCTAATCAGAGGTAACTCAGGTAGTTTATCAATGATCCAATCACAGGTAACTCAGGTAGTTTATCAATGATCTAATCAGAGGTGACTCAGGTAGTTTATCAATGATCTAATCACAGGTAACTTGGGTAGTTTATCAATGATCTAATCAGAGGTAACTCTGGTAGTTTATCAATGATCTAATCAGAGGTAACTCAGGTAGTTTATCAATGATCCAATCAGAGGTAACTCAGGTAGTTTATCAATGATCTAATCAGAGGTAACTCATGTAGTTTATCTATGATCTAATCAGAGGTGACTCAGGTAGTTTATCAATGATCTAATCAGAGGTAACTCAGGTAGTTTATCAATGATCCAATCAGAGGTAACTCAGGTAGTTTATCAATGATCTAATCAGAGGTGACTCTGCGAAGTAGTTTATCAATGATCTAATCAGGGTAACTCAGGTAGTTTATCAATGATCTAATCAGAGGTAACTCAGGTAGTTTATCAATGATCCAATCACAGGTAACTCAGGTAGTTTATCAATGATCTAATCAGAGGTGACTCAGGTAGTTTATCAATGATCTAATCACAGGTAACTTGGGTAGTTTATCAATGATCTAATCAGAGGTAACTCTGGTAGTTTATCAATGATCTAATCAGAGGTAACTCGGGTAGTTTATCAATGATCTAATCAGATGTAACTCGGGTAGTTTATCAATGGTCTAATCAGCAGTAGCTCAGGTAGTTTATCAGTGATCTGATCAGAGGTAGCTCTGGTAGTTTATCCATGATCTAATCAGAGGTAACTCAGGTAGTTTATCCATGATCTAATCAGAGGTAACTCAGGTAGTTTATCCATGATCTAATCAGAGGTAACTCAGGTAGTTTATCAATGATCTAATCAGAGGTAACTCAGGTAGTTTATCCATGATCTAATCAGAGGTAATTTGGGTAGTTTATCCATGATCTAGTCAGAGGTAGCTCGGGTAGTTTATCCATGATCTAATCAGAGGTAATTGGGGTAGTTTATCAATGATCTAATCAGGGGTAACTCAGGTAGATCTAATCAGAGGTAACTGGGGTACTATATCAATGACCTGTGAATCAGAGGTAACTCATGTTGTCATTGGCAGGTTCATAATTATAATTAACTTTGGTAATTTGTGATTGTCATTATCAGAGGTAACTCAAAGTATTTATAAGTGATCACACCAATTTTGTAGGTCATGTAGGACATCCCATGGAAAATTGGTGTATCTGCAAGTAAATTACATCAGAAATAAGGTGTTTTTCCTTGTTAGGTAAGAGGTAATCTAATCATTACCATTAGAGATTGCCCTGATGCATACATCAAGATAATCTTTAATACATATTTATTGTTAGTCAAATTCATTCCCCAAATAATACTGTAATGTTTCATATAAGACAGCACTTGATTACCAATTCTTACATCAAACCACTTGTAACTGCACAACTCAGCCCCCAGTAGAGGCACTTGTGATATTATATGTTAAGTAAAGCCATTATCAAGGGGAGAATTGTAATTGATCATTACAGGAAGTCCCGTCACATCATCAGACCAACCCAGGAGACACATTGTCAATAGCCATAGCTACAGGAAATAGTTACTTGTTTAATTTGTCCAAGTAATTTATCCCGTTTTGTCCCAATGGACTATACATCCAATCCAGGGTTGCCAAACCCGCGATTTGGTAGCCCAATTGGGCGACTTTTGAAGATTTTTCCCGCGACTTTTGACAATTTCCTGTCCCATAGAAACCAATGCTTAAGAAAAAAATTGGGCGACTTTTCAATATTGGCTCCCGCGACTTCCGATAGTTTCCTGCCCCATAGAAACCAATGGTAAAGAGAAAAATTGGGCGACTTTTGGATTATTTGACCCGCGATTCGGGCTGAAATGTTTTGGCAACCCTGATCCAATCTCAGTTACTGGGACAAGATAGTATGCCATTGAAAGATTCATATTCTTGCTAATGTGTTGATTCAGTTGATAACAAACACCAGGCAATGGACTGCAACATGTTCTTAGTACTTTAACAAAAGTGCCGGACAAAGTGTGATTGAATTTATTTATTTATTTTTTGCTTGTTTGTTTATTTATTTATTAGTATTTATTAATTAATTTATTAATTTATTTAAGTAGATGCAGTAGAAACATAGTGATAAAACATTAAAGCTCTAAAAATGGTGGACTAATCCAGGAAGGCTCTTGTTTTGATAGAAAAATGCTACACAATTGCCAATTTGGAAAAGTTTTATTTTTAAGGATGTCGGGTTATTGCACATTTTGACAATTTGACAATTATATTTGTAACTAGAGTTTTCAATGTCAGCGACCAAGGAAGTATATTTATTGTGCTTGCAAACATGAGCTTTTTCAACATTGAATTCAAATGGGACAGTGAGATCAATGATGACCAAAGGTTCTTCCAAAATACACAATGTCAAGAATCAAGCAGCAGAACATTTCAAGGAAATTATTGAGGGGGAAGGTATGTTTTTATTTGGTTATTTTTAAATAATTATGTTGTACATATTTTTCTGTTTTTAATATTTTAATGATGTATATGCTGTGATCACTTGAAATGGTGCTTAATAATAAATGCCTATGTAATAATAATGTTAATTGCTCTGTTTACCAGGTCGGACAAAATTTGGGAAGAATTGACATCATTAATAAAGCCCAATTTAATGGTTTTGACAATATAATTGAGAATTTTGTTGTGTCTTCATGTGAACTGACCTTGTTCAAGGGAAGTTTCGCAATGTCTTATTACTTACTGCAGTTTATCTATTTATTCATTTATTTATTGTCATCCAGATACATGTCTTAAATGACAAGTTAGACACTATAAATAAGGTTACATTAACTGGTGTCTTGTACTGAACCACAACATTATTATTTTAAGTCCAAGTAAATATTAGAGAATAAAGGTATTGTTTTTAGGTGCTGGAGTGCATTTATCATCTCATATAACACGGGTGGCATCATTATTTTAAATAATGATGTGTTGTATGAGACGATAGATGCACGACAGCAGCTAAAAACAATACCTTTATTCTCATTCTTAAACACTTCAATTCAAATACAAATATCATTTAAGTATTACAAATTTTAATCAAATTAAATCCTACATTTTACAAGGAATTACCTAGGGCTTAAAATCGACCAGTCCCGTTGTTGCTTTGCACCTCCGATTGGTTCAAATAGTGAGTATGCATATTGCGTTGAAACACACGCGCTGACCTGTGTGATTTTGTGTCATATCACACGGGTAAAAACATCACATAAAAACGGGTAAAAAGAAAAAAAATCCCATGATTTTTGCTAGTTTTATAACAAAATTGTCTTTAAAAATGTTGGAAAATGGAAAAAACAAGCAAATATAAATGCATCAATCCGCAAGAAAAATGAACGCGTCCAAAAGCGCTGCGCGTAGTACACACCCGTGCATTATGCACAATTAATAATGCATGGTTCACATTTTTCTAACATTTGCTCTGATTGGTTCTCACTATCTGAGAGTGGATGAAGTATCATTAATTTACATAAATTATTTATTAATCACACATTGACTGCAGACACTTACAAATTAAATAAATCTTATTGTAGATACAAATATTTCCTGCAATGGTTTAAAAAAACCTTAACAAAATTCTTCAAGTTGATGCCATTTTGCTCACTCTTAAATAACTCTTCTTTCCATAGGTACTGTTATAGAATCTTGCACTTGCCTTATATTCCATATCAAATTTATATTAAAATTTCTGGCATGATGATTATAAGTTTCTTTCTTAAAGATGTAAACTCTAATTAACACTTCCCCAAATAAGCCATAGGCTGTTGGTACACCTTTAAATATTTCTAACCTTCATGTTAACATTAATTTTAATTATTTTGATCAAGTACAAATTGTAGATAGTTAATATTATATTAGTGCCAAGCAGGAACTTGGAAAGTACTGGGCTAAAAATAGTGAAAATCTGCAATAATATTTTCTCTGCCAACATTCCTCTCCCCCAGGGGTAAACTATTCCAAACAAGGACGATGTATGTAGTGAATTTTAACTGCTATAATGCAGCCCCAAACAGCCATCTTTTCCCAGGTAAAAAAACCCAAGGGTTAACTCTATGTCTGAATTATTATATTATCTCAACTATATTTTCTTTTCCTTTCTTCTTAAAGAAAAGGTTTATGAGAAGAAATCTATTTGCATTTGTAGTGGACCCTTTCGGAAAGATGTAGTAGAGCCTTTATGGAAGTACTGTGCTTCCTATATCAATGCAATGGATTACTATTAGAGAGCAAACAGGTACAATTGAGGTATGGTAGAGATGCAGAATGAAGAGACTATTCCACTAATTGCTAACACGAGTTGATTAAAATAGGTTAATATGTGAATTAACCATCTACAGTGTGATTCAAAAACCACTTACTTGGATTGTTAAAAACTATTTCTGATTGCATTATTATTGAAATAATTACTTCTGATTAAATCAGTGATATACTGAGTTAGTCTGATAAGCTCATTGTTAAAGTACCATTGATTACATTATTGATTAATTACCTAAACTTGTTCAACCTATGACAAGATCAATGGTAATAACTATTTACATTACATCTTGTATTATTATTGTATAGTTAAACTTCAATATTAGTTGTAATAGTATTTTTTCTGCAACAAAACATACAACTGATACAACACTGCAAAGGGAAGTGCAAAAGGGTAAGAAATAACTAACTAATATCAAGGGTAACCCAAAAAGCTAATTGCTAAACTACCCACATTTCCTTTGAGTTGATTGAGTAATTACCAAAGATAGCACAATATAAAGATAGACAATTTATTAACTAAACCTCTGAATAGATCAGTGATGAATAACATGTTATTTCTGATTAGATCATTGATAAACTACCTGAGTTACCTGTGATTATATTCGTTGATACATGACCTTTGTTACCTCTGATTAGATCATTGATAAACTACCTGAGCTACCCCTGATTATATCATTGATAAACTACCTGAGCTACCCCTGATTAGATCATTGATATACTACCTGAGCTACCTCTGATTAGATCATTGATAAACTACTTGAGTTACCTCTGATTAGATCATTGATAAACTACCCGAGTTACCTCTGATTAGATCATTGATAAACTACCTGAGCTACCTCTGATTAGATCATTGATAAACTACCTGAGCTACCCCTGATTAGATCATTGATAAATTACCTGAATTACCCCTGATTCCCACCCTGATTATATCATTGATAAGCTACCTGAGTTACCTCTGATTAAATCACTGATAAACTACTTGACTTAACTCTGATCAGATCATTGATAAACTACCAGTACCTGAATTACCTTTGATTAGAGTTAGATCAATGATAAATTACCTGAGCTACCTCAGATTAGATCATTGACAAACTGCCAGAGTTACATCTGATTAGATCATTGATAAACTACCTGAGCTATGCCTGATTAGATCATTGATAAACTACATGAGTTACCTCTGATTAGATCATTGATAAACTACCTAAGTTACCCCTGATTAAATGGTTGATAAACTACCTGAGCTACCTCAGATTAGATCATTGACAAACTGCCAGAGTTACATCTGATTAGATCATTGATAAACTACCTGAGCTACGCCTGATTAGATCATTGATAAACTACATGAGTTACCCCTGATTAGATCATTGATACACTACCTGAGTAACCTCTGATTAGAGTAACCTCTGATTAGAGATTTGTCCATAGATATATCTATGTGGGGGAGTAACATTTAACATTATTTTTTGGTGGATATGAAAGATCACCTGAAACATAATCAGAAGAACACATTAACTCAATTGGCTCCAAATTCTTGATTTGACACTCTGCTGAATTCATACTGATATCATTGATAAACTACCTAAGTTCCTGATTAGACCATTGATAAACTGATGTTGAATTCCCAGGTCTCTTGAATACTTGGTTGCAAAGTTTTCTCCTCATTTTTTGATTATATCTCAGTTTCATTATTGCCAACTTTAGCCTGGTTGGACCAGATCTGATCATAAATTGTGATGTGCAGTGGTGGCACCAGTTATCGTTTTCTAAGGGGAGTGGGGCAAAAGCTTCAAAAGTTGACATTTTTAAATTTCACATTTTGACTGGGAGGAAAGGGGTGGGGCAAAGCCCAAGATTGGGGGAAAATGTCCTCCTTCATGAGAAACAACTGTGTTTTCTGTGTCTGAGTCAAATCATCATCACATACGCCATGCATAATGTGACGTGTGTGTGTGTTTTCTGTGTCTGAGTCAAATCATCATCACATACGCCATGCATAATGTGATGTGTGTGTTCTTGTTTATTAGTGCTTTAAAGACCTACTGAACGATATGATTTTGTTCCAGAGATTTTAAATGTTGTGTGTAAATATGGCTTATGCTGGTCTGTGTCTGGTCTATGTTTCCTATATATAGACCGTATAGCCTATAGCCCAGAGGTTAACTTCCAGACTGATTTTCTCAAACTTCTTAAGACCTACCCCAGTAATATGGTTGCAAATATCATCAGTAAATGTCAATATACCATTTGCTAGATTTGTTACAATATTCAAATATATTTTGAGCCATTGATTTTATGTTGTAAGTTGGCATTTTTATATTTCTCTCATGACTTGCCTTTCAAAGTCTAAGAATGGACATTATGGTTGGGTTTGCTTGCACCTTTGATAGCATATATATATATATATATATATGCTATATCTAATAAAGAATCTGTAATATTTCTATTTTTAAATAGAGAAATTAGCTACATGTATTTGAATGGGGCTGCTCACACTGTACTTACAGTATGTCCAGCACCTCCTAGGAGATACTGAAGGCATACTGCAGAGTGCAGCTAAACAAAATTGTTTTGTTTGCCTAAGATCGCAACAATTGGAAAAAGCTTGTAGTTGCCTGTTCTGCAGCTGACTGATGATGATGATGAATATTTTAATACTACATAATCACTGTGCTAAATGCTTTTGCCTGAATTCAGGCAGTTTTGTTTTCCAGATTTACCCATTTTTATTTTTTCAGCCTGTTTTAGGCCTTTAAAGATCGAACTCGCCACCTTTACAGGCAGTTTTCAAAAAAAAACATTCTCATGCCTGTAATTTACTGGTTTGTTCATAAGTGGTGTGGTTTAGATATACAAGATGACAAATAAAAAACCAGTAGAAGACATAATTAAATGTGTTCAATGAAGAGCCTATAGCAAGTGGGGGAGGGGTTGTGCAGATGTGATATCCAAATGTTGATGTCACCATAACATGCAGCAGGGTAGCCAAGGAGGAAGGAAGCTGCTACTATGTGAAGTCTTTCCCCCACTTGACACAAGATTCTTCAGTGGGCTGCCAATTTGGAAGTGGGATTCTGATTAGCTAATTGAATCTTATTATCATTACACCTCATTCGCCGATCAAGCTGCGCAGTATCTCGTAACCCAGGCATGACTAAGTTCTTTTTATGTGATAATCAGAAAGAGCAGTCTTAGACTGCTTATGGTAAAGCCCAAATTTGTCTGCTTTACAAATGTCAAATTCCGCTTTGTAAATATTGCGATAATAAAATTTTCAAAAAAACAAACCTTAAGCCTATGATTTGGACTATAGGTATGGCCATGATTGGAGATTCTTAGATTGAAATATAGGGCTTATACAGGTTTATTAACTTAATTTCTTTATTAAGTTGAATTTTGAAGCCAATTTTATTTTTTAGTTCATTTAAAAAGATATTTTTTGATTGATTACACTTTTTAAAGCTTTCAGTTCATTTTTAGCAAAACTGCTTTTTCTGCGTTTCTTCCCAAATTCTGTGATTTTCACAGAAAATCCACAATGCTGAGGACTTATGGCTTTTGCTTATGGCTTTGCCAAATACTATAAAAGGTGTCTATCTAGTTGTACATACTGAGCAAAAATGTGAAAAAACACCATTGTGAACAGACAATTAGGATATGAATGGGTTTAGGCATAAATTTTGTAGAAAATAAGCAAATCCTGAAAGAAGTAAAATTGATATCCCCTCCCCCTGTAATATCCATATCTTCAGATAGTATAAATCCTACACTTGAAACGTAAGACTTAAGTGTGAAGCTAGCATTATGTAGCAATCTTGGGTCAGAGCGATTATCACAAGAATTGGATTAAATCACAGGGTCAGGCGGAAGTCGTACTAGAAAACTAATCAAGTAGCTGGAGTGATAAAACTGGATTATAGTCACATTGGATAAAATCAACATACTAATTCCCCATTTAGAAAAATTGCCGCTCTTTTTGTGTGTCTTTTTTTCAATTGGAAAAACATGTTATCTCATTTTATCCATATCCTTTCTTCAGCAGAATCTGAAATTAATTCAATGTTAAGGGCTTAAGGCAATTATGGGGTCAAAAGTTTCAATACTCTCAGTTTGCTGAAGCAAATCAACCTGCAAAAGAAAAATAGAAAATTGTATTTCTTATTAAAGACAAATAATTTTTATATATCCTAGGATTGTTAAAATACATACAAAAGTAGCAGTGTTTTCAAAGAAGCATGGCAATTTAAATATGTTACTAGCAATATTCCGTGCTGATTTAAAATTGATTCTTCAGTCCTGTAAAAGAGTTATTTGTATTTTGATTTGTATTATTAATTTATCTTGAAGAAATGATTTAAAGAGCTAGGCATATTAAGTGTGATCATATGAAAATGGAGCATGGAGGCCAAGTCATAAATTGTGAGGTACTTATTCCATGCAGATCAAAGATGTGACTTAGAAAGAATGTCCCTTTGTCTCTGTTCATTCCATACTGATTCTCTATTAACCCTAACCCGCCTGAATACTACAAAATACTACTTGATATATGCGCTGTTCGTGCATGCATACCACGTGGTGTGATGACGCAATCGCCCTAAGTGATATATAGGCACGGTTTCGCTGGCCAGCGAAGCCCAAGACCCGTGGCAAAGTGTCGCCGACCGAGTGCTTGGCATGCGAGGGGTCTCGGGTTTGAATCCCACCCAGAGCAAACAACTTCTTTCCTTCTTTTCTCTCTTTATTCTTTCCTTCTTTCCCTTCCCGTCGCCGAAAAGCCCTTCGGGGTTAGGGTTAATGAGGATTAATGAGCTGTCACAGTCTATTGAATGGTTAGCCCTTTACACATGATCAGTAAGGACTGATTTGTTGATTTCTGTGACCGATTCCTTTCTTTTTTATTGTGTATGGCTAGCTTTCTCTGCTTCCCTTTTGTGTTCATTCATGTGGACACTGAACTGTCTTTTTGTCTCGCCAATGTATGATTGAGGGCAATTTTTGCAATGTATTTCACACACACACAGTTCATCCTCTGCTCAAGACCAACATTAGAGACATGAAGTACTTCCGGTAAAACAATAACATCTGGTTGGGATTCCTGCTCCAAGCAGATGCATCAATAACAACATTAACACTTTGAGAAAATCAGAAGGTGTCTGGCGAAACTGTCAGCAGAAAAACATAAGTTTTTCCGTTGGTCTTGACAAAGAACTTCAAATAGCTGATTAATCAACAGAGGACCTCTTAAGACAGTATTACAGCTTTCATATACTTTTTGAATTCTGAAAATTGACTGCTTCGTTTACGAAAATAGCTAATTTAAATATTAATGATCTGTATCTGTATAGCAATCGGTACAGAGATTAACAGATTGGATACAAATACAGACTTGACATTTAGTATGGAATATTTTTTAGCAAAATTCCAAGACTGGTCTGGATGGGGTCTGCATAAACCACACGGGCTAAATATTAATTGTGGTGTGTCGGGATATGATGTAAAATAATTGTTTGATAGAATATGTGATTTTCATGAGTTTACATTATGGTGCTCACAATTGATCGAATTTGCCTAAAATGGCGGACTAAGGGAGGCTGAATTTGCGCTTTGTGGGGTACACAATTTCTGACTTTATGCATCATTGTTCTATTATTATCAAATTTATAGGGGTTTGAGGTGGTATTTCCTAAACTTCGTTAGCAATTGGCATTCATCACATCTGAAATACACTTGCAATGTATCAATGTTTTGAACATGGGAGGAGCTTAAAATATGGCTTTTAAAAGTGGTACGTATTCTAAAAGTTTGAATGGTCCTTCTGAGGTCAAATGTTATAAACTTACGGTACAAAGCAACTGCGCGGATTCTTGGTTGTCCGATGAACTCTTGCTGTTTCTTTGTGTACAGTAAGTTTATAACATTTGACCCCAGGGGGCCATTCAAACTTTCTGAGTGCGAACCACTTTTCAGAGCCATATTTTGTAAAGCTCCTCCCACTTTCAAAACTGGTACATTGCAAGTGCATTTCAGTTCTGACGAACACTTATTGGTATTTAGGTTCAGCAAAATCACCTCAAACCTCAATAAATTTGATAATATCAGAATAATGTTGCTCAAATTCAGAAATTTTACTCCCACAAAAATCAACTTCAGTCTCCTTAAATCCGCCATTTTAGGCTAATTCACTATATTATGAGCGCCATAATGTAAACTAATGGAAAGCCCATTTTCTGTCAAACAATTACTTTGCAACATCTCCCGACACACCCCAATTAACATTTACCCCGTGCGGTTTATGCAGACCCATTCCAGACCAGTCTTGGAATTCTGCGAACAAATATTCCATACTAAATGTCAAGTCTGTACTTATTGCATCAAATATATCACATGAAACAGAAGAGTATGAATCAGAATTTATGTTCAATACACATAAGCACATACCTGATCTGGATTAAGGGAATCTAGATTGATGTACATTCTCAAGTACAGTGTTTCACACACATCACACACACCTGATCTGGATTAAGGGAATCTAGATTGATGTACATTCTCAAGTACAATGTTTCACACACATCACACACACCTGATCTGGATTAAGGGAATCTAGATTGATGTACATTCTCAAGTACAATGTTTCACACACATCACACACACCTGATCTGGATTAAGGGAATCTAGATTGATGTACATTCTCAAGTACAGTGTTTCACACACATCACACACACCTGATCTGGATTAAGGGAATCTAGATTGATGTACATTCTCAAGTGTTTCACACACATCACACACAAAGAAGTTTTTAATAAAGCTACATCCCAGCTGATCAATTGTAGGTGACAAGTTGTGCCAATTCCCAAATGGGGCTGGTTTCCGATTCCTGCCTGGCCACTGAAAAACGCTAATTTGCACGTGTTTAATTGTGCAAATTTCACACGCAGCATGATTCTGCAAAAAATGTTACCATGCTGCACAGTTCTGTTTCTATGTACGATTTTTTTAAATATAATACACATATATATCTTTTCTATTGTGAAATATTTTCTGTTTGATAAAAATGGAATAACTAGATACATTGACCCTTAGGGAACAAACCAAAAGATCGATGACGTCCTATAAACGTAACTAGTTTCGTTTCTCAGCTGACCCCCTCCCTCCCTGCCAGAAACGTAATAATGAAATGTTGAAAATTTTACATAATAATAATAATGACACATTCTTCAGACCAATGTTTTTGTAAAAACGTAATCGAGTATTTTTACCCCCTCCCTCCTAAACGAAACTAGTTTTGTTTATAGGACGTCATCGATCTTTTGGCTTGTTCCCTTAGCCAAGCAGCCCTTTAAAATCTAATCTATGTGTAACCCCATGACTGTGATACGACATTTGTGCCATCAGCCATTGGTCATAGTGACATCATTGTACTATGTAATTTACAGCAGTAGCTGTGCATGGCTAAGGAAAAAGGCAAACAAACAAGACAAACAAGTAGCTTGCTAGGATTGTGGACCATTACTCTGACAACCGGTCAGTGCTCTTGTTGACGATATGCGCTGGCACAGCTGCCCAATGGCCAGATGATTTTGTGGAAGTGATTTTCCCATTGGTGCATGATTACTTGATAACCTTTCATATTGCGCAAGGCAACAATCCCCATGTTTTCATCGATTAGATGTTCAACTCTCATTCTCAAAGTTTTTAGATGTTGAGTAATGGCAAATCATGTTACGTTGGCTAGAGAGTACATCCATATTGTCTTTTTGCTTAAAAGATTGAAGTATTTAATGTTTGAAGCTGGTAAAGAATATTTATTATAATATAGGGAATAAGGTTACAACAAACTAAATCTGTCCTACTGGCTGACCAACACAGATTTTGCATTTTGGGGATTTTGAAAAAAATCTAAAACTTTCGATATATTCTTGCAAAGGATTTTTCAAGCTTTTTGTAAAAATGTTTGTTAATAGCATTGAAACGTTTAAAAAATCCCACTACATCAGTTTAAAATGTTGTCAAAATGTTATTTTACATAATTTGTTGGCAAACATTTCCAGAAATTAATTTGTCTGACACTTGAATGCCCATTCAGTGATCCCAGTGTAAGTGTGAAAAAATTAAATTGTTTATAATTTGCCTAAGGGGAAGAATAAGTCATTCAAATTGTCATTAGGTATTTTTGACATGTAGCTAATTTTTCTACCTAAAGTAGAGAAATTACATATTTGTGTAAAATTTCTTATTTTGTCTTTAATACATGGCTGTCAGCTTAACCACTAGCAGGCTAGGTTAGCACATCTATGACACTAATATATAACGATATGTGATTAATAAAATACCGATATATACAGGTGCCCAAATCTGAATTTTGATGATTTTGATGATCCTTCCAATGAGCAAATCACTGAATTAGAACGTTCTTGAATATTATTAAAATGCTTTATACCCTCTATATAACCTGACATTTAAACGTTTTCTGTAAAATGTTGGAGGGGTTTTTTGGTGGGAAAGAATGCAATAAAACACATAAATATAAGAAGCCAAATGGGTAAAAAGGGTAAAAAAAAGGACTAGAAGAAACAGTGTTGATAATATCAAGCCCCATACAATTACATGCAAGTATCCGTATGGACAGACTCCTGTAATATTGACTACAATCTGGTGACATTTTACCCTTATTAAGCCGTGTTTGTCTGTACTCTTAACAAAACTGCAAAATTTACATTTTTGGTGTTTTGGCAGATTTTCTGTTTACTGATACTGCATTTCTTTAATGCATTATACATAGAAACATGAAATGTGGTTTGTTCATTCTGATATCTATTTTCCATAATACGTACTAATAACACTGCAAAGTGCATTGACTATGGGAGATCTATTTTAATAGTACCAATGTTAACTGAGTATACTCTGCCTGAATTAATTGACTAGAGCTAGCTCCAAGAAGGAGGTTAACTACTATCTTGGCAATGACCCATTACATAGAAAAGCATCCTCCAAGGTTTAGGCAGAATGCCAAATAGTAGGCATCTATATTGCACTTTTAAACAAAGCCCTTAGCAGTATAGAAGCAGCAAAGAACTACATACAGAAAATGACGTAGATATCATCTTCCAAGATTAATTGTTCAATGATTGCTACAGGGGAACAAAAAAGAATTTAAAAAAATAACACCCACCCACTCAAGACATGTAAACACAACAAAGCTAGCAAATAACTGTTCTGATGAATTTTGTTGTTTAAATGTGTTCCACTGTTGCGACAAAAGGTAAAGGTTTTATGCCTGTGTTGAGTGCCCCTACTCCTTCCCAGTATGATGTGCTGTGCCCGGGTGGTGTATGCATTCTTTCTCAACATCTTCTGCTATCTCTTTCCAAGCATTGGGACTATACCATTTTTCACACTGATATGGCAGTTTGCTAGCATTTGCTCAAAGCTCTGGCGAATGCACATACAAGCTTAAAAACGCTGCATGATACATGCACGAAACCGCTGCCATGACATCAATACCACATGCCTACACATTGGGTGACTCCAAACGGAAGGTCTGCATCAATGCACACTCCAAGGATGCACACTGATATGAACTTTCTTGAGTGTGCAGACCATTACCCCATGAGCACCCTACATGCACTGAAACATGTTGTAATGCACTTACAAGAAACATGCTCACTACGCGATCATTTCCCAGATGTGGATCCAAGTGCCGTGTATAGTTGCTATTATTGAAGTGTATCCCAAGAGTGCACATTGATGCGATTCTCACTACCATGTGCAATGGAGTCACCTGTAGGGATTCTCTCTACACCTCCTGTTTACCTTTCCAGCACAAGTACCCATTCATACACCTGGGTGGAGAGAGGCAAATGAAGATATAATAATATTGACTGATACCATCAAAATTGTGATTGAATTAGATTCTTCTGGAGTAATATTTTGTGACATCCTAAACGCAGGAACAAGTTATGATCATGAAATATGATATATCAACGGCCTAGATCAATGGGTTTTTTACTGCTCTGTATGTCTGGTTTGTAATATTTCTGCCAAGCCTTTGAGTTCCAAGATTTGCCAACCCAATAAATCTGACATGTTAACCTAGGGCTGAAATTGGATTAATGGCTAATTAATTTGGTTCATCAGTTCATGTATTAAAATGAACACCCTCATGAAAAAGGTTAAATGGTGTTTATTTAGAATACTTCTGATATTATTTCAAAATGTTAGAATCATGTTATATCATGATTTTATGCTTGAATTGTAACAATTGTTCACTTGATTGTTGGGAGTGACCTTCTTTTCCTTGATCTTTATCTTCAAATCTGTTCCTCTCTTTTCTTTCCACATAGGCCAACATGCTTTTGTAGACTTTTTAGCCTGGTTTGAGCATTTTGTTGGAGCCTGGTCCTATCAGAACCCAAGTGTGTCTCTGCATGGTGTGAATGTTTAAACAAACAAACTTAAATTGGTGTGGTCCACTATTATTGTAATGCTAACTGCTGAGTGTTTAAAGAATAAAACGCACTGCTGCCTTGTGTTATGCAGTTTTGTCTTCGTCTTCTATTCTTCTTCTTCTTCTCAGTGGGAAGTCATCTTGACTTTAAACCAAATTTATTTTAATATATCCAAAAAGCCAAAAGTGATTTTAACACAACCAAACTAATCTAAATGTATTGTATTTTGTGTACACAGGAGAACTGTAACTCTCAGGCCAGTTGCTTTGGCTTCAATGACACATCACAGGTTCCCATTGATGTACAGCTTACTCCAATGGATGTACAACAAGGAGTCAAAATTAGGTAAGGCATACAGGAAATATGTGGGCTTAAAGAATGGGAACATGTGAAGGATGTGAACAGGAGCATAATAGCCAAGAGCAGGCTTTTTGAGGGAATATAATAAAGAGTGGGAACATGTGAAGGATGTGAACAGGAGCATAATAGCCAAGAGCAGGCTTTTTGAGGGAATATAATAAAGAGTGGGAACATGTGAAGGATGTGAACAGGAGCATAATAGCCCAGAGCAGGCTTTCTGAGATTCAGTGCATATGCCAGGAATGTGTATAGAACTTGCTCCCATGGATATATATAAAAAGGAGGAGTCAAAATGTTTGAAGAACGTTTTAAACAGGATATATTGTTGGGAGGGCGGGTTAGTGTAGTGGTCTTCTCACTCGCTTCTCACCACTGTGGCCGGGGTTCAATTCCCCGCGGCGCCACATGTGAGTTTGGTTGCCGATCCATGCTCGTCCTCGCAGGTTTTTCTCCGGGTGCTCCGGTTTTCCTCCTGCATCTAAAATTGGACCTCTTCCCATATCCCTGTCCCATCATATCCGGATGGCGTCCCTTAAATTTAGTAGCCTCTGAGCACTATTGGGATTAGCCTGGCTTCGGCCGAATGTTATAAATAAAAAAATAAAATTTTGGTGTGGTGCTTTAATAACATTAAATGTCGGATTATAATTATAAAGATCACACATTACAACAACAATTTTAAAATGTTATCAAAATGTTATCGCAAATTTTTTTTGTAAATATTTTTTGCTAAATATTTGGTCAACAACATTATGTTAGAATATTTGCAGTAAGTTATCAAAAATATTTTTGATTGTTATTAAAACATTTTATACCCTTTACATAACCCGACATTCAAACTTTTCTAACCTGCGAATAATGTTGTTTGTTTGCTGGGAAGACATGATATTACAGGAATTATTTTACTGTTGAGTAAACTTAGCATTTTCTCGAAAATGAGACAAAATATTTGACCCCCAGTTCAGTTGTCCAATGTTGGCCCAACATTTGGAAAAAGATTACTCAGCAATTTAACTTTGTACAATTTTTTAATTTGTGATAGCAGTATGTTCCTAACTTTATGTAGAAGTTCATTTTGCTTTAATAACTACTGTGATAAGATAAAGCCTAGTTCTCACCACACTATTGGCAAATCTGTAACTCGCTATTCATTGAAATTCAAAAGGTCAAATATAAAAGATAGGTAAAATAAAAATGAAATTAAAATTTAAAAAAACGATCATTCATAACAGTAGCACAATGAACATGCCCGATTAACATGTCGGAAACAAAGGAATTTCTATAATACATGTAGTTTATGATTTTTAATTTACCAATTCAAAGATGTTATTATCTATTGACTCACAGCAGTGAACAATCTGATATTGGAATAACTCAAAGATTAAAACTTGTGACTTAACTTCTATGATTAGATCTTGCCGTATGTTGGCAAAATACATTTTCTTACAATAAAGCTGTACTTATTCTGCATAATCTGCATATCATGAATTTTATAAACCTTTGGCATCTATTGAAAAACAAATAATAGAATTAATCCTATATTGACTAAATGAAATAGATGAGGCACATAATGAAAAGCGCATTAAGAGTCACGCCTGAAAGCTAGCAAGATGATAATTGATTGCATACTTGATCATTTCAGGTTTAATAGGAAACTGAATATTATCCTCTTTCAAGTCAATAGATTGCTCCATTAATATGTGTAAATAGAAGTGAGACGTATTTAATCACACTCAGCTAACATGGGCTGCATTAGGCAATGCAAATTTGCTGTAGCTTTGTAATCTTTTCCTCCTTGCTTGAAAAAATGAGGTAGGTAAATGATTGGAAACTGTGATCTATAAATTTGCCTCATTGATATATGTTCCAGTCAGACACCAATAATGGGCTATTCCAGTTGAAATCCATACACCTCCTGCAGAACACATGACCTTAATCTCCCACACAGGGAGTGTAAATATAATATGGAGTTACCAAAAATGGGTGACTCCATTAGCATCCTCTGTGTGGGAGATTAAGGGCATGTCTACTATAGGGGTGTATGGATTTCAACTGGAATAGCCCAATAATAAGATACATGTACATATCCAATAAGGTTTTACTTGTTATTATGATTCCAGTAACCTCTAATAAACATCAGGTCAAATGCAAACCTGATATATTCATTTTCGTCAATATGAGATATAGGCAATGTAGCTATTCAAATTTTCATTTTTCCTCATCGCAAAGAGAAGAATAAGGAAATATGTGCTATTTTTTATCATATTTTCTAATATTTTCTAATATTTTTGAACTGTACATTAGTATATCTCACTTCAAATTGGACTCAATGAAAGATACCTTACTCAATGCTTTACCATCAAAATAATGTCATTTTCTCATCATTAGTTGAGCTTTTCTCCCCAAACTCTGCTTTTGCCTATAAGTTATAATCTAAGTGGTAGTAAGAGAACCTCGGAAGAGAACGAGCCACACAAGCCGCAAGTATTCTTACAGAATCTAACATTATCAGTGTAAACGAATTCCTGTTATGATGAAAACGTTTGGCTCAATATATCACCGGTTCGTGCAGTTGTAACATAGGTGTTTAGATGATGGATCCTCAATACGATTTGCAAATGGGTGTCATGCCCTATAAGTTCCTTCCTAAAAGGAATGACGAGGTTATTGCCATGTATATAATGTGCTTGATACAAGTATATCATTTGCTGTGCAGTTTATAACACCTTTCGAAACTCTTCTTAGATGTAACCAATATTTTTTCTTAAAGAATCAGGAATTACTGTGTCAACCTGTTTGTATTTACTTGGCTATTTTTTCTATAATAATTAAATTTATGATTTTTTAAAATACCATTGTTTTATTTTGTAGTGAAGGTTTTTATAGGCAGACATCCGTCAATTTTCCTTCTATGTTATGCTCATAATATTGTGTATGCACATCCTGTCCACAGTGGATCAATTGAATCATGATAGTGGTGTAGCTTATACTCCATGGCCAGTGGCTATTGGATGGCAAGGCAAATTTAGGAGTGAACTAGCCTCTTATCAAATACTTGTATTAAAATCTGAATTCATGTGTATTAATTGGCTGCTTAGGCTCTTCACAATTAGGTCACAGCCTTGTTACCTTCTAAACAAGGTGAGGTTCCTCACTTATGCACAAAGAAATAGGAATCAATGAACTTTGTCTATGAGCAGAGAGGTTTGATTGCTGCTTACTATGCAATTATAAGGTAGTATGGGCGCCTACTTGATTTTCTGTTTTTGAATTCAAGCGCATGGTCTCGCACACTTAATGACCACTCTGTGAAATGGATGAGTCTTTGCCATGCTGGAAATAGGAGCCGAAACTATCATGCCTTGAAATACATCAACTTCACGGTTCTTGTCAAATGGCTGTCAGAGTGGGCCACTCGGTAGTGTACAGAGTGCCTCGTCAGATATTAATGCTGTGCTTGTAGCTTTCATTCAACGCAGATATTCAATGAATTTACATCTCCAAAACCTATTTTAAGAACCATGAAACTGATACCAAATTTGAATGAAAATGATACTTAAATTTTGTGTTTAGCACTGAAATTAAGTTTAATTTCTTTTTTTCTTTTTTTGAAGTGTGCAAAATGCCAAAATTTGAATGAAACCACCCGTAATCAAATAATGGCATACAAAAGTGAATTGTGGGACTCAGACAAACATCCTGTCATTCAGACTGATAAGGGTTTACTCCAATTAGGCAACTTTAATTTGGGCAAAAAAAGCCTATAATAATGGGGAAACGTTTACGGTATTGTGGCATCCTACCAAACCAGCTGGTCAAGCTTATGCAGATGACTAAAGGAGGTCTAGCATCTTTCCCCTGCAATGTCAACCAGGAGGTGTAGCATCTTTTCCCCTGCAATGTCAACCAGCTGTATATTTTGATAGATGAACAGGTGAAGATAAAGTCATTATGGTGGTTACTATGGTTACAGAGACATTACATTATCAAAATGACTCAATCATGAGACCATGCCCCTCTGATGAGTACATCATAGATGTAGATACTTATGTGGTTACAGAGACATTGCATTTAAAATGACACAATCATGAGACTATTGCCTCTCCGATGGTTACATCACTGTATATTATAAGTGGGAATTGTTGCGAGGACTTAATTTTCAGAAATTTCATAAATAGAGGTTAGGCGGGCAGGGGAGAGTTCATACAGGCAATGTTGGGTCGAATGGTTACAACAATGCTAGATTTAAGATACACACACTAACACATATGCATTTTCAGGGTCAGAATTTCGGCGAGAATCCAAGAATAAAGATTCTCGTAAACAGAGTTGAGTGAATCAAAGTTGATTCTTGCAAACTTTTGTAGCTTACACAGAAGTTGATTGGCAAGAATCAAATGATTAACTCTGCAAAAATCAAGATTGACTCCCGCACAAAGGAACAAAATTCTGACTCTGCATTTTCGTCAACTTTAGCTTTAGTCTCCTCCACCTTAGCCGCACGCTACTTTGATTTAAGGATATTTTTATAATCAATGACAAACATCTGCAAATTGAAGGAGCCATGCCAAGCCTAGCCTTTCTGAAAGGCCTGTTGGTTATTTTCCCACGGAAAACTTTGTATCAGTAAAATATATAGTAGTTTGAAGAGCGCCACCGTGACAGGGAGCCGGACTTGTAAACGCAGCTTCATCACTCTGAGCGGCTTGTGACTGCCAAAACGGTATAATAATTGAAATGGCAGATGACAGGTGCTTTCTAGTTCGATTCCACAATCATCCATACCAAATCACCTGTTTTATTGTACATATCATGTAAATTGCCCCGTGGAGACCTCTTGCAATGGAGGGCAGAATTGAATTTAAATGAGGACGTAGTATTCAATAGGGTCTATACATTTTCTTTATTTTTATGAAGTAGCAGTGCCCCTTCCCTGAAGTCACATGTTATAAGCTGATTCATGGTGTTTCAACTTTAATCTTACAAGTTGAAAGACTAAGCTGCTTGCATGTATGTGATCTATCAATGACTTGCGGTGTTGTTGTAAATGTTGTTTATCTAAATCCATCATCAGAGAGGTTTTATTCCTATGGCTGTCACAAGTCACATTTGATCTGTAGCGTGACCATTATTGCAAACCTTATTGCAAGTGAGACTTAAATGATTAAAATATATGCAAACTAGAAGCGACAGGGAAATGAAGAAACATCGAGATATTTTATTTCACGCTGCATGTTGCTGCACATAATCAGTAATTGTTTATGTGCAAGTTTTCATATGATCTTTCCATGTGATACATCCCTGGGGATACATCATAATCACTGCTGCTGTCATCATCATCATCAGCAGCAGCATAATTTTCCTGATGTGACCTGTTCCATCAAAACCTGGACCATATTGGCAAGGCAAAGTCCTTAATCAAGGAGTTAAAAATAAATGGAAATAAATAGGACACTGGTATCTGTGTTAGGCTAAAAAAAATGCTATGTCTCAAAGCCCATGGCAGTTTCAAATATGAATGCGAAATGCTGGGTTTTTTTCTTTTTAATTTTTTAATTATTTTTCAAAACTCAATTTTGAATTAAAATGTCATTTTTTGAGTTTTCAAAAGTACACAGCATAAAATTGTGGTTGATTTATACATTTGAAGTACAAATATCAATTGTTTTATACCTAAACAATGCAAGTATCGAATCACATAATTTTTTTTCAAAATATGTCTCTGAATTTCATGATTTTATGACAAAAAAAAAATTTAAAAAAAAGATTAATTTGCCGTTTCAGCTGACATGGACGCGCTAAGAAAACGAACGCGTGTGGCAGCTTTGAGACATAGCTTCTTTTTTTAGCTTCATATCTATTTAGTGATAAATAGCGAGATGACTACCAAAGTAATCCTCTTACAGCCTATCAATTCAAGGCAGAAACAAGCAATATCATCAAGCCTGGAAGTGACACTGAAATTAGCATGTGACATTGTAATTAAATTGATCAATTAACTCTGAGACTGATTAGAACAATGTAATACATATTTTTGGCCAATAAAGCAACACTACTATATTGAAAAACAAGAAACACTTATGCAACATCCCCAAAATGTCTCAAAACAGCATTTCCTGGCCAAAAAGTTACATACTTGTGGCATTTCTTGAGCCAATTTTTCACTAAGTAGGCTAACTATTTAACTGTTGGTAAAAAAAGTTCAGCTTGTACCCACTGAAATTGCAATTTTCACCCTTTTCCGCAGCTATCTAAAAAACCTTTATAAAATAACAACTTTTTCTGCTCACAAATGATGGGACAGCAGAAAAATGGCTGTAACTTTTTTTCTTCACTTTTTCAAACCATGCAAACAATTTTGGGTCAACAAATCACAACTTCCATCGGCAAAAAACATTTCCGTTGGTAGGCCTACATTTACAAGTTGTGCCCATCCGGTTCCAAAATCCTGGCTACGCCACTGAATATAATTGAATTAAGGTAGAAGGCACTGTATGAACAAAATGCAGACCACCACTTATGATCCTAGAAGTTTTAACTTATTCCGTTCTGTGAACTTGAGACGTAGTTTCCAAGTCACGTCCTCTTGTGCATTCAGCATGTATCCATTGCATAGTGTAAACTAAACACCATTGGCTGAGATCACATAGATACTTGTTTAAACTTGACAAAAAGATGTTTGGATAAGACACAATGAGACCTCTCCACCGGAGAGCTTTCCTGGCTGATTTTACTCTCAATACTCGGCTAACAAAATACACTGTTACAGATTTTGTCTTTCCTGCATGCATTTCTATCATTGATATGAGAAAGTAAGGGCTTATGAATACACAATTATAGGTTTGATTTGGAAGTGATTGGTTTCAAATTGCAATAATAAACACTACTAAGATGGTTTCAAAAGGAATCACTGAATTGTTTTGGGGATAATTTTGTAGGGATATAACCCAGATACTATTTACATGACTTTATTTAACAGGAAATACCTCAGTGTTTTGATAATATCCTGTTGTTGTATTGTAACATAATGTCATTTGAAGTGAACCATTTTGCCGGATTAAATGGTAATTATTGCAGGTACCGTATTCATTTCATCAACCGCCCAGGGCGCTTAACACAGTCATTTTGGGTGGGCACTTATTTTTTACATGTTTACATAATTACATATGTAAAAAATGGCCAGAATATGGACTTTGTGTGTAGAGGCCCTGTGTCTGATACACAAGTAGTTGCATGCATGGATTCTGAGTACGGTATAAATGATAGAGGATCATGTGTAGTAAAGTCGCTGGGTGGGTGCTTATAGGGGCATAGGCAGTTAATGGAACGAATACGATACTGTAAAAATGGATTAAAGCATGGTTTACTTGCAACTAAACACAGTTAGAGATAATATGTGTATGAAGGGGCCACTCATGAAAAACTCTCTGGCTTGCTTTGCTCACCCAATACAACTATCGGTTATTATGGGGGGTGGAGCCAGAGGGACTCTGAGTCATAAAATGGGTTGCAATAATAGGTCAAAATTGCCCAAAATATTGTCACAAAATATTTCTTTTCATTTATACAATTTTGAATGCTTAAGATTTAAAATATGCTGTTGCATATGTTTTCTGTTGCATTTGAACTTTTAGTGATGCATTAGTTCACGAATATGATGGCCTCAAACTCGCAATTACACACTGGACACTAATAATATTCTTATTTTAGTAGAGTTTCAATTCAACTCAACTCAACTCAATTCTAGAGTTTCCATTTCATCCTCAACTGCAATGTTGTCACAGTTAAGTGCTGCAAAAGCAAACATCATCATTTTTCCTGGATTGTAACCCCGATTGTATCCAAATTTACTTAAACACTTTTGGCGTGTCTAATAACGTGAGTGGGTCTGGAGTGTATACATTTGAAGGCATAAGTAAATGGACGGTAGTATATTGTATTTATTTGAAAACAAATTTGTTGCACTAACAAGTTGATTGGGCCCATATAAGGGTTTTCATGAGTATGGGTATGAGTATATATCATGTATAGTAAACTCTCAACTAAATTTCTATCTTTTTGGGGGGAGGGGAGCCCGGGTGGGGGGGGAGGGGAGCCCGGTGGGAGGAGGAGTGCTCAATCCACGCTTGACAATTGACAGCAAAAGATATCTTCTCCGCAAAATAGAGGGAGAATAAAAAGATTGGTGACTTGAGCGTGACAAACTGGTTAATGATTAGCCTACTTATTTTTCCCAAAGAATAAAATACATTTTGACAAAGTAATGGAATATAAATTTGATGCAGGAAAGTCAAGGAACCAATGTGGAAACATAGTAAGTGCTGCAAGCCAGGATTCTACTAACCGAATGTTAGGAAGATCATATTAGGCCATCGGAAATGAATTCATAGTTTCCTCTTGGAGATCTTGAGAAGGGGATGAGGTCACATTTCATTATTCATTATTTGGCATCATTTCATTAGTTGCTATTTGTAGAGGCTTATAATATATGGATTCAAACAATATGTTCCAAATGAATTACTTCAGCATATCATAGGTTCATTTTGCTGATGTTATGAAATCAAAATCTTGTTTTAATAAATTACTATTATTGCAAGCACATCTAAAAAAGCTCTGGAAAGGGACAAGGGATTCTAAAATTTATTATTATTTAGCACATGCTCTACCCCTACTGAAAAACACTGCTAAAATGCTTACAAGAATGACACAAACATAACTGACAAGAAAACAATTTCAAAATAACATCAACTTAAAGAAAATTGAAATTTTAATGAAAATAATGAAAGTTTTGGCCAGTTTTGAAAAATGACGAGCGTTCCAAGAGGAAACTATGAATTCATTGCCCTTGGTCTTAGCGAGTATGATGATGATTATTTTTTTCCTGTGATGCAAAATGTACTATGCAGCCTTAGTGATGCAGCTGAGAGTTGGGCCAGTAGTAAATTTAAAACTTATTTACTTCACTGGTGATTAGCATAAAAATGCTACATTCTGCATGTGTTCTGATGAATATCATGATTTTAATTTTTCAAAATAGGTTCTTACAATGTGTAAACTATATCCTCCACTTCATTGGACTGTTCCATTTGAAATCCACGCTATCACTTTGGAAGAGTTTGGAAATATCTTCCAAAGGGGGAGTATGAATTTTAAATGGAATTATCACATTAAGCACCTCAATATACAGGGGAAGAAAAATTATGCATCGCACACTAGCACATTTAAACATGAATTTACAAATAGAAACATAACATGCATAGGCAGATATACCAGAGTAAAAACTCCAGACATATACCTGCCTGTGCGGGGGCTTGAACCCCAGACCTCTCGCTTGCAGTGTATGATGTGTAACCCTCTTCCTCTGTTCACCTCAATATGAATTTCATACACTCCCTGAGAAAATTCCTCAGAGGGATGGTGAGTTTCAAATGGAGCTGCCTTATGTGCTAATTCTATTTGAAATTCATACTCCCCCTGTGGAAGATATTTCCAAAATCTTCCACAGGGGTAGTGTGGATTTCTAATGGAATAGCTCATGTCATCACCATTTCCTTCTCAGCTGCATGATGCAAAAGTGAACTCTCTGAGTGCTTTATATTTCCTGTGCCTTTTCATTACATACCGAATATAATTACGGTGAAAGAAATGTGGCTGTCCTATCAATCTATGAGGAATATTATAATAAGAAGGGCCTGCTGAATTTCAATTTGCTAGTCCTCATACAATGAACTTTGTGTATGCATTATTGTAACTTAAATTTGGATGCAATGAGATAACCATACTAATAATGAACCAGACATATGATAATCCGGACATGAAAGTATGGGTATTAATAGCAGGCCAAAGTGGGATATTGCATAATTTGCATTATAAGAGTTTTGAAAAGTTATCAGATGGACCATGTTACTTTTCATGTTGTGAGATCTATGTATTTAGGTTAGGGGGTGAATGCTTTCAGTTACAACTTTTTTCCCCAGTTTCCCCCCAAATTGAGCCCCCCACCACAAAATCCACTTTGCCCCCCCCCCCATGCCCACAAAAATCCTGATGCTGCCACTGTACAGAGATTTATCACTATCATTATAAATTTCTCATTAAAGTTCAAATCAAAGACAATTTCCCTAGTCACCCTAATTAATGAATTGAGCCATATACAAGGCATGCATGGTAACCAGTTGTCCAATGTGTACTTGAGAGTCAATAATTAGCATATCTTTGATAGTAATTATGGCAATACCATAATGGGTACAAAAGAGATCATTAACCGTTTGACAGGTATAATTCTTCAGAGCACCTGGAAAAAAATACGCCTCACAATTTCGCTATACCCATGTGTATGTGAGTGAACATGGCTTCATGTGCTTTCTGATAGCATATTTAGCTTGCATGCCTTGGGAGTACTGAGTCCGTGTAACGTGCCGCAGGCTACCTCTGATGTTATCTCAAAGTCGGCATTATGTGCTGCTTGGGGAATTCTATGCGCAAACAAAAGCGTCAGACAGCAGTATAGCGTCATCGCACCGGGGACTGCTCTTTAAGTTGATGCATAGCACAGCAGTATGTTGCATTATTAGCGCCCCACTTCTATGTTAGTATATCTCTTACTTGCTCTCTCTCTCTCCTTCTCTCTCTCTTTCTCTCTCTCTCTCCTATGCATAAAGCATGTCTGGCCATATTTGTTAGATTTTGACTGATGAAAATATATAGAAACTATGTGGCAGTGATTAAAGAGTTTAACACTACACTATTTGTCGCTCACCTGGAACATGATTGCTACTGATCTCTTTATACACCATTTTTTTTCCTTCAAAAATTTAACAAATATAAAACAATCCTACAAATGCATCTATTTAATGAATATGAAAAAAGATATAATTTTGCAATCTTCATAATGTGATACATCACATGGAAAACAGCAGTTGTCGGAAACCCCATTGAAAGATAAAACATGTTCAAGTTGTAAAAAGATATTTGTGCTGTATTTGTCATACAAAATAAGTATTAGGCAGTTGAAATCCATACACCCTGCATAGGAAGAAGATGCAGTCTAAAAATGTGCTTCCCATTGAAGTGAATTTAAATTTTCATTGCAACTTTCCTGCAAAATGGCATACTTTCAGTCATGTAGATGCCCCCATTACATTTGGTGACTTGTATGACCATCTTAAAAGGGCATTTCATGATCCACAGCCTTATCCCCCCACTTTTCTCAAAGAAAGTTGAGATTTTTATACCACTGGAAACCTCTGTCTACATAATGTTGATGTACCAAATATTTCTTGCAGATTAATTCGCTTAGAAAAATATTGTCAAATTTGAATTTCGTTCTGGTATACCAGAACGAAATTAACGGTGGCCAATGGAGCAGTGTAATACACATAATCATGCATAACTCACAAACACAAAATCGGAATCAACTGAAATTTTGGGAGTAAGCTTTTTTCATGGATATCTACAGAAAAATGTCATAAAAAGAGGATGCTAGGATCACAAAATCCTCCTTTAAGAGGGATAGATTCAATCACTGCATTACACTGCTCATATATGACATCATCTCAAAGTTTGCATATTTTCAATGTGTATTAGCAGCAGGTTCAATGCTCCTATTTGGTATTCTATATCAACAGTTATTATAACATTTTCCCTCTCAATGAGTAGTAATTGAAATTTAAAAATAATAAGTATATGATGATGTCTTCAATAATTCACATCTGAGGCATATCAAAGATGACTTGAATCTCTAAGGTGCTCCTTCTTTTGGTCGACATGAATAATTTGTTTAGCTAATATCTACCTGTCTAGTATGTCTATGGTACATACAATCCCTGATGTAATTTGACCAATTATGTGCCAGACAACTCAAGAAATGTCAAGAACACTGTATGCTAAATTTGATATGTTTGTACTGAATGTTACTTGATTTTCATATAGTATAGAGATGTCTGGAAATGATTTTATATAATAAGTCGTTGTCTCACTAGGGTCTACTTGTTTGTATCACTAGAGAGTTCTGCTGCTTTATTGTATCAGTACAAGTCATTCCTTATTTGATCAAGCAAAGCAAATTGGATGTTGACCGTGTCCAATTTTCATGTGCAACATAATCCTAATCATTAGCTTCTGTTTGAAGAAAGAACATTTTGACAGTTTCAATACAAACAATTGTATATTTGGCAGCATGGGGGGTCACTCTGTACTTGAAGGTGCAACACATGATCAATCTGGAATTTCAAAATACCCCCTATTTTTGTGAGATTAAGGTAATTTCATGCAGTTTATCTCGTATTTAATGTGTAAACAAGGACAATTCTTGTGGAAATCTACCCCTTTTTAAGCATTTTAAGGATGCCTTTTTTGTCAAATTACAATATTTTTTGTATTTCAAGGAGGCCTTTTGAAAATCATTTTAGGTACAAGAAACACAGGCCCATGGATTTTTGAATATAATTAGTGTCAAAGAAAATATAGGGTTATGACTTCTTTGTCAAAATTATTTTAAGTGTACAAGATATTTATAGCCTAGCCCAGGCTTTACATGACTCAGTTTTGTGTTTACAAAAGAAATAATGGACTCTACCATATTGTCTGTATTAAATACCAATGGGCATGCATTCTTTTGAAAGGGGGTATTTATTAGAGGTAAATTTTCAGTGAAAAAAAGCTTTAAAATCAGAGCAAAAATCAAAAGTAGCACTCACTTTCAGTTTGTTTCCGAATTCAAATCTAACAGCGGCGGATCCGGGGTGCATGTTTAAAGCAATAGTGGAAAAAATATGTCTACGAATGGCTTTCATTTGGCCTACATTTCACCAATTTTTGACTCTTTCAAACTAAAATTGTACACAATAATAGCACCAAAATGGTCCACCAAATGTATTCAATTGGGTCTTCATTTTACAAACTTTTCTCACTTCTGAGGGGCACATCCCCCTCAGACAACCTTTTCTCGGCCATTATTTACATTTTCTACATCCACCACTGACTACCCCCCCACACACACACTTTCAAATTGGTTCCACCACTGCTGTTCAAAGCCAATATGGCAACACCCATGGAACAGAATATTATCGCAGTAAACACAAGAATTGCAATTTTATGAAGAATGTGATTTACTTAATGAAATTCTACCATAATTTGGCAATGAATTGGATGATAGTTTAAGTTAAGGTTTAGTCCATGCAATTTAGCAATCGCAACGGCCAGCACTGACAAGACTGATGCAAGTTTTAAGCTTACTAACATGATAATGAATGGAAATTTTTGCATTTCAGTAATTTTTTCACTGAAAGATGGCAGAGGGCATTTATTATAGGCGGTGTTTATTACAGAAATACAGTATATTGTTGCATTAAACAGTGAATGTTGAAAAACTGCTTTGTAAATTAAAACCTGTACCCTTCAATTAACTTGTACTCAGATTTTTGAAAATATCTATTAATATAAATTTTTGTTTAGCATCGAGTCACTGGACCAATCCCCATCTTTGTGCTGATATGGCAAAGAAACTATAGAAATAATAACCATAATTTCAGTTGATCACTTATCCAGCCAACACTGGCACACAGTGACTTATGATAAAAATCTGCCATTTATTCGTGCTGAACTAATCCTTCCTTACTAATAACTAATATTAGATTTAATCATGGAGTAAGGAATAATCATACATTAAATCATTTTACTTTTAATTTTAAAAATAATCTTGACCGAAGGAAGCTATTAAATTTTCCTGTTAGTGGAATAAGATAAAATCTTTCATTTGCTCACTGGGGAATAATCCAGGCTTCCTTGATATATAAAGCTCAAATTAATGCATGGATGAGTGGATGGATGGATAGAAAGAGAATTTATTGAATGATTGGTAAAACAAACTATAAACAGTAAACCATCCAAGCGCAATTCAGGAAAGTGCAGCTTTTACATTATCCATTTCAGTTTAAATCTTTAAATAAAACATTGTCTGCCCCTATGCACTTCAATTCTTATATTTATTATAATCCTATATTCAGCAAGCTCCCTCAGTGGTGTCCGAATGCTCTTCCTGCTTATTGTGTAAAAAAGCCTAGGTCATGCCTGGGTCACGCAATGCTATGCAGCTTGATTGGCGAATGAGGTAATGATGTTGTGTAGGGATTGTTGCAGGTAACGAAATGTGCACTGTTTATTGTTTCTTATATTCTTAAACCGTATTGTAAAAAAAGAACAGTCCTCAATTGTGGATCTATTTGTTGCAGGTGGAGGCTTTCATATTTATGGGTCCTGTACCATTTTACTTCCTATAATTTAGTCTCAAATAGCAATAAAATGAGATTATGATGCACTCTGCAGGTTGCTTCTCCACCATTTTCTAGGTTTAAGATTGCAATTGAGTAGAGCTGATACCAAAATAGAAATACAGGTTTTAATTTTAATCTATTCTTTGAAAGGAGCATTTGATCTGGTTCCTCAGAATCCTTATGATGCAAATCAATGTGCTAAGAGCTAGCGTTGAATTTAACCAGTGCTATGTTCATTATATAGCAGGATTCAGGAATTTGTGCTATTTTTGGCAGATGGTAAGAAGGTGAACTAATTTTAATCTGAGCAGTACAATGTAGGGACTTATGCTATCTTTAGTAGAAATGCTTGCAAGGCAATTGAATTTGTAAGATTCATGCCCTAAAAAGGTAATTTTTGTAGATGTCTTCAGTATTATAGCAAATTCTGATTTTACTTTGTTATTGTCAATAATAATTTATGCTATCTTCAGTAGATAGCAAAATCTTATTTTACTCTTTTTATTGTCAATGATTTACGCTATCTTCAGTAGATAGCAAAGTTTAATATGACTTTCTTTAATGCTATCCTTAAGCCTTGAAATAAGCTTGAAATAAAGCCACCAATTACTCTTGGTCTTTGTATTGTAAAATTCACATGAACCAGGAGCAATTTTCTAAAACAAATTGCTCCTGGTTCCAGTTTTGCACTTGATGCAGGAGTACTGGGTGGTAAGGTGTATACTGTATAGTAGAAAAGGATTTACTGTTTGAAATTTACTCCTGTTTCTTCAGAAATTGCTCCTGGTTAGTAAATCCCAAAAACGAATTGCTCCTGGTTCCAATCCGATTATCCGATAGTACATACTATAGCAAAGTCTAATTATACTTTTTTTAATGTCAATAATTTATACTATTTTCAGTAGATAGCAAAGCGTGTTTTTACTTTTTAATGACAATAATTTATGCTACTAGGGTGCGGTTACCCATCTTTCGCGGTTGGTAAATAAATGCAAATAAATCCCACAGAAACAAGCAGACCTTGCCTGTCTGGTTTGGTGGCTCTGAAAAGAGCCGTTCACTGAAGACTGCCCCTTGTCTACAGAAAACAAGCAGACCTCACCTATCTGCTAAATTTAAAGCTTTGGTGGCTCTGAAAAGAGCCGTTCACTGAAGACTGCCCCTTGTCAACAGAAAACAAGCAGACCTCGCCTATCTGCTAAATTTAAAGGTTTGCTGGCTCTGGAAAAGAGCTGTTCACTAAAGACTGCCCGTTGTTAACAGAGAACATGTAGACTGCATATACTGTAATAGAAGTATACGGCTTAACAGGAACCGTTTGGTCACTCATGGACCGATATTGGCGAGGTCTGCTTGTTTTCTGTAGACAAGGGGCAGTCTTCAGTGAACGGCTCTTTTTAGAGCCATCAGTAGGCAAGGAGGTCTACATGTCTTATTCGTAGGTACTTTTGTCCTGAAGTCAGAGCTACTCCTGATGAAAGCTTGACAGTTCTAAACTGTCCGACGGTAAAACCGCTAAAAACTCACTAATTGTTATGAATTCCTGTCATAAAAGCCCACAATTAATTTATGCTATCTTCAGTAGATTAAGTGTGATTCTATTTTTATGTCAATAATTTATGCTATCTTTAACACACAGTGAGGTTTGATTCCATTTTTGTTGCTGTCAATAATATGTCTATTTTCAGTAGGTAGCAAAGTGAATTATTTGATGTCAATAATATGTGCTATCTTCAGCAGATAGCAAAGCTTAGCAAAGCTTAGTTCTATTTTTGTAGATGTCAATCATTTGTGTAATAAAGGGTTGGATCTATTTTTGTAGATGTCAATAATTTATGCTATCTTCAGTAGATAGCAGGAAGAATTTATAAGAAAAATTAGGAAATTGTGCCATCTTCAGTAAGCAGCAGGCAGGGATTTATGTTATCTTTAGTAGACATTAAAATAACAATGGACATCTATCTTACAATACAATGAAATACAAATTCCAACTGCACATATATATGTACCCTACAAGGCACTCACTCAACTCTTCATTGTAAGCAGGTTTATTTATTTGTACAGTAGGTCAATATACTTCCTAATTCATGAAATAATGCACCCACATACTCTGGACTTTGTGTCAATTTCTTATACTAATTCTATATTAATACCAAGAAACATGTACAGATATCATAAACTGTTATGCGGCATTTGATATGCAGTATACTTGATCTTTGACTTAGCAATTTTCATCACAAAATACACAAAGAAAGCCACACAGCCCAAAGGCATCCTGATAAGGTCATGGTATCATTAAAAGGTACGTGACATGACTCGTCATTGCCTTAAACCAAGCTTGCCACATCTCAAAATGTTCATTATTTTGTTAATTTTTAAACCTGCTTATTTTTACTATTAATTTGCTATAATGTTTATTACATATCAAATAAACCACTGCTGTTTTGGAATTCCCTATTTGCAATACTTTCATATTTTCAACTAGTAATTATTCATAATTACATTAAATATATCTGATATCAAATATCAAAGGCAAGGAGCAAATAAATAATTAGTTAAAAAAATCCCGCAATACCACGACTATCATAACACTGAGATGATTAAGATAGGTTAGTGTCTGAAATAGGTAAACATGTTTTTGTTGCTTTTGCTTGGGTAATCAGATTACGCAAGCAAGTTGATGATTTCTAAGTATTAAAAGGGACCATGGGATGATATGTCAAGGCTGTGTCATAAGACACTCACTGTGGGCCTTTTTGTTGTGTTGCATAACAATACCTTGAGTTTCAAGTTTCTGCTATTTGATCTATGTTTATCTATTAGTGCTAGAAATTGTGAAATCCACTTTTGCAAAAGGTAAAAAGTCAGATCAGCTGACTGATTTGTTTTAAGGTCAATAAGGTGTGATATGAGGCATTTTCTGGAAACAGATTAATAGAGTAGGGCAATATGCCCTTTGTTTGAAGCATATTGGACATATGATTTTCATAATAATTGTATCAATGTAGTTAGTAAGCTAAAATGACTGAACGCTCATGAATATGTAATTGTTGCCTATCTATGAAACATAAATGATTGTAGTTGGTAATGATGTGCTTATGCCCATGAAATAACCAGAACCAGAACCTATTTCACACCTAAATTACATGGACATTATACATGTTATACTAATGTCCATGTAAATGCATTATTACAGGTCTGATTAAATTGAAGTCCATGAGGTCACTCTTACATTTGGCACCTGACATGACAATGAGTACCGGAGCCACAGCTACATTCTGGCAAATGAGGCAGTTGTCTCTTCCTTTTTTGAGGGATATAATTTTAATTATATTAAAGTAAAAAGGAAACCAAAAAATAGTAAGGAAAATAATTACAGAGGGCAGAATTTTATTTAAATGAGGACAAGTGACATAGTATTCATTAGGAAGTATAAAGGTGCAAGATTGCCTTGTTGGTTTTTGTATACCACCAGGAAGAGAACCCTTGCTGAATATCATGTTAGATTTCAAATTTGCCACAAAGTAACACAGAAAGATCAATATAATTTCACCCTGCCATTTTTATATGAATATCCTGTAATGCACCCTTTCATTTTTTAAAGTGTTAATCTTATGACAGGGGGGAGGAGGAACACAGCATATCCTCAATGACATAACTTAATCAATAGACAAGCTCACTCTTGACAATCTCATCGATTTATGGTCTCTCTTCACTCCTGGTAAATGCCACATAAAAGGAAATTACTAACCAGATTTTACACATCATTTGAATATGCTTCAGCCTCCATGTGTAGATCTAAACTAATATATATGAGAGGGATTAAAACATATTAAGGGTATGACAGGAAATACAATATACAAATAGCATGAATATATTACTACTTGGTCAAATTATCTGTCACCCAAAATTTCAAGTGTAATAATAAAATACAGGATTCCAAAAGTTGCAAAAAAATGCACACCATGCAAATTGTTAATGCTTGTGTCCAGGCTGACCACTCAACACTTCAATTTTTATTTGATTTGCACCCTGACAAGTGTCCGTTATTATCAACCTGAATACTGATGTTCACTTTCGTTATAGTAAAGCATGGTGCGTTGTGCTGACATTTGATTTAGGTGGTGAATACAGGTGAATTTGTGTCATTGAAATTCCTTTTGTTCTTGTTTGATTTTGATTACTTAAATAGTGTTTTGACCTGAAAACCATAATATACAATTTCAGTCAAATTTTTTGTTTTTCTTTGTCAAAAATTATGAAACAACATTAGTAACTGTCAGAAAGGTTTTCTGGTCAGAAAGAAAACACACTTGTCTTGCATGCTTTCTGTGGTCTTATGACTCTGTTGTCCTACAAAAACAACAAATTTGGCCGGTTGCAACTCAGTGTAAATATTACAAATACTCAAATATGCCAAGAGATTAGGTTTGAAAAAACTTAACCACATTAACTTTAAAATATTGTAATTATGGCTTTTGAATGCATTATTAGTTATTAAGATATTACAGTTTGAAGCACATTGTGAAAATTACAAATCTGTTGGATATTGTTCTGCAAATTGTTGGTCAAAAGAGAGTATTATTTTGAAACAACTTTGTTTCAAAACAATATTTAACCCCAGACAAAATAATGAAATTGGAAGCAATGATTTGCGTCTTTGTCAGACGTTCAACAGACATATATGATTTATTTGCAATAAGTATTTAACACAAATATATAGCATGCATATAAGGAATCAGCACCCAAAACCTGGACTTATTAGCAAAACGATATTTAGATTTACAAAGGACCCTGATGAACTATCAAAAGTCACCACCCCAGTGACCTACACAGTAAGGGCTTATAAATATCTTAAAATAAACAAGAATATTTTAGAGGACCTAGATGAAACCTATCTTAAGTCACCACCCTCGTGACCCCTACAGAGGGAGCTGAATAATATCTTGTTAATAGAAAATATAAATATAAATACGGAATATTTAATATAGCACCCCAGATGACCTATCTGAAAATCACATCCCCAGTGAACTACAAAAAGGGGAGATTATAAATATCCAAACAAAGAGCACAGCCAGTAATATAAAATGACATGGGCTGAAACCTTTAACAATATTTGTGCATGCAAAATATACAATATATATATTCCTGTAAGATGGTTTCCAGGAATCGTACATTCATATAGGGGAAATCCCTGACAGGTTAAATTGGATACTTGATCCATACTAAAATGTCTACATACTTTAATTTGTGTGCATTTCTTATCCATACTTAAATAGATATATGTTTCAAATTAGAAAATCTCTGCCAGCGGATTTTAAATTTGTTTAAAGTGATGCTAATGCTTTAGCATTGCTCACTTCAAATGACATGGTTAGACATGTGTGTATTTTTAATCAACTACAGCTATCTCTTCCTTTTCTTTTAATTTTTTGTTTGAAAAGCTATAACATATGAGATAACATTTAACTATATGCTTATTAGCCCAAGGAGAGAGATTCCGCCGAGATGTACATTTTACACAATGAAGTTCAACTATCAACAGGAAGTTCTTGATTGATATAGCAAAGGAAGGCACCTATCAAGAGTTTCATTATTTGAGCAATTTACCGCTCTCAAAAGGAATTAGACGACTGCACCAAACCAATCATCAAATCACGAATCGTGACCCAATCTTTGCTCTATCAATTACGTTAGAATTGCTTCTTTAACTTTAACATACAAACTTAAAATTTTCTTTATAAATTTTTCCGCACCACCACTATTATACTCTCAATATGAAAAATTGCAAAGGGAGTGGTGGGTGGGAAAGAAATTTTTTTTAAACACAACCTAGTCTTGTTGAATCTGACAAAATAATGACGAAACAAGAAATGATCGAATGCAAAACATCGCCTGTGTACCACGTGACTTAGCAACAGTACACAAATTCACACAATAGGCCTTACCAACGGGACTACAGCATTTATTCTGCAGGGTTAAATTGGTTTTCAATTGATGGGATTGAAAACGTTATTAACCCCAGACAAAATAATGAAATTGGAAGCAATGATTTGCGTCTTTGTCAGACGCTCAACAGACATATATGATTTATTTGCAATAAGTATTTAACACAAATATATAGCATGCATATAAGGAATCAGCACCCAAAACCTGGACTTATTAGCAAAACGATATTTAGATTTACAAAGGACCCTGATGAACTATCAAAAGTCACCACCCCAGTGACCTACACAGTAAGGGCTTATAAATATCTTAAAATAAACAAGAATATTTTAGAGGACCTAGATGAAACCTATCTTAAGTCACCACCCTCGTGACCCCTACAGAGGGAGCTGAATAATATCTTGTTAATAGAAAATATAAATATAAATACGGAATATTTAATATAGCACCCCAGATGACCTATCTGAAAATCACATCCCCAGTGAACTACAAAAAGGGGAGATTATAAATATCCAAACAAAGAGCACAGCCAGTAATATAAAATGACATGGGCTGAAACCTTTAACAATATTTGTGCATGCAAAATATACAATATATATATTCCTGTAAGATGGTTTCCAGGAATCGTACATTCATATAGGGGAAATCCCTGACAGGTTAAATTGGATACTTGATCCATACTAAAATGTCTACATACTTTAATTTGTGTGCATTTCTTATCCATACTTAAATAGATATATGTTTCAAATTAGAAAATCTCTGCCAAAGAAGTTAATGGATCATGCAAGAACTGAATGAGAAATAAACTTCCCAATCCCCCAGATTTTTAAACATATTCTATTTATTCTTTAATTTTCATCAGTTAAGCCTGGGGATATGGGAAGCTCTCTGGATGTTCTTTTGCCTGATATATAGGAGACCAAACGGTGACTGCGAGTGCAATCCCCTACCCATTACGCATATCTGGATGAACTATATCTGTGGGTAATGACACGTTAACTCTGCTCTACAAATTTTGTGTGCCACTTGTTTATATTTCTGGTACAACTAAGCACCGCACCATTTTTTTTTAAATCATCAAACGAGAAGTGTGCCAAGCTATAAAAGTGTACAGCGAACTAGTATAACATGCCTATTCTATAATACAATAGGTCAACATACTTCTTGAATCAACGTGATAACTAGGCGGCTGTGCAACCTCACGAAAAAACTTGAACACAATTTTTGATTTTGAATTTAGTTGAACAAGAAAATTTGAGGGCATAGTACTTGGCCCCTGCCTAGGCTATCCCATGCCAACCTGGAGTTGATTCCTTCCTTAGTATTACCAAACTTAATCGATCAAATCCCACATGCTAGACCGGCTTTCAATAAATATTTGTTAAATAAAAACAATAGGGCAATTCATGGTTCTGAACAAGATGATCGTTTAAACCAATACAAAACAAAACAAAAACAAACATTCATGCTTCTGAAGCAGCAACTTGACACGTTCCTTGCTTATTAACTTATACCAATCTGACAATTGAATTCTTAAGTGTTCTTGTACTTAGCCTTAAATTTACATCTCCTTAATCCACTATATCATGTGCACATATTCAGTGTGCATTCCAAATGTTATGCATACTTTCATTAAACAATTTTGAGTACCTAACAACTGAAAGTATAATTGATGATGCTGTACAAGTGTACATACCTGTCAAATGTTCAGAATGTCAGAAGATTGATTGCAGCAACTGCATGACTTTGGGAACAGAGGTCTATTGGTCAGATGACATTCAAAAACCAAATAGACTGTCCTCTGTGAATGCTCAACATGCAACATCTTGGATTGGACAGGCAGAGTTGAAACAACACTCTTAAATCGCAATACCAGGTCAGTCATATTACTTATGACCCACAAGACTACGACGACGTACAATTGTAGGTGATTTGTGATTCTTACCAGATTGTACACCATTTTATTGTTTTAAAAGCACTTGACATGATTCTTCCATTGTACGTAGTTTGTAGATAAAGCAACGTGCAACATTCAATGTTAATTCAAAATGTTAATTCAAAATATAAGTCATTGATTGCTGCAATGTAGCTGTTACGTGGCTCCATGTCTAACTGAAGTAAACCCGTTATATGCTTGATGATGAGATCACCGTCAAATATTATTGTGGTCATAAACAAATCTCCAGTCTCACGACAAGCAACACGTCTTCCCTCCTGTTACCTGATATAATCTGCAATGAAGAACACAGAAAAAGGGAAGCAAATTGTGCAAGCAAAGGCTTTTGCATATATACAAGCCTGATTATTAATAAAACTACCTTACTATATACTAAGGAGTTGAAAATTGAATTGATCTTGAACATGATTATTTTTCCATTTATTTTGTTTATTTATTTACCTCTTTATTTACTTTTCAACTTTTTAAATATGCCAGAAGGTCCAAGTGGAAAGGCAGTGTGCACTGTTCCCACTATCTAGGCGAGCTTCACAAAGATGCTGCCAAGTAGAGTAAAACCAAATCTAGTAAAAACTATGCCGAGTTAATTTGGGCAAGTAAAAGGAATCGTACCAAGATCCACCAAACTTGTTTTACATCAGATGACTCTACAATTTTGCTTTCCTGATGATACATCTTCTATGAATTCCTTAAATGCCAACACCTATGCATATGTCAGAAAACCAATTGTTAATATTTTCTGTAATTTACATACAAAGGACTCTAACTTTGACCTTCACCGATTGCCTTGAATGACCAAAATCCAACAACCTTTGCATATGTCAGAAAAACGATCCCCAAAATTGTTAAATTATATTGCTGCCCTTCGATGTTAGTATTTTATGCCAGAAAGGAAATCTGTTCACATATCCTAACCCTTACCGATTGCTTCAAACAATTTTCCAGGAATTTTCATGAAAATCCAACCAACATTTGAATTCCAGTAATTTCAAGCTTATCCAAGAGCCACTAACATTCTTTAATCAGACTAAATGATTCACGAATATCCCACTTGTAATATCAGGATATCATATACCGCAAGATCACTAATGCACCGCATAGCGATGTTACTATATTGCATATCGCCCAACACTTGTTCATTTAACTCGGGCCATATTGGCCAAGATTTTATCTTATTTTATTATTATTTTCAACTTCGATGGGAATACAAACTGCTTGTAAATTTTCCCGACACTAATCACCGAAAATACGCCAACGCCCCAAAAGCGCGGCCTGTGAATGACTCCTGTCCCACGATTGGACAAAGCAGGGCATTATGCAAAGCAGGAGTCACAGCACACCTCGCATGGCTCCGCCTCTTTACCTTTCCAGGACTGAAACCCTGGGATTAATTTATCATCCCTGCAATGCCCTGGAATTATTGCAGCAACAACAATACAGTTTGTTTTTAACTAAAAACCATCAGCATGATTATATAAAGTTGCTGTTTCTGATCCATGTGTTTTTAACCAGGCATTGATCTTTCCCGTCCATGGATTCGCGCCTATTTCATCCTGCAGAAGTCCGATGTTTTTCTCTGTGAACGATGCAAATTATATGTGAAAACCCACTAATTAAACTAAATAATAAACATTTTAATCATAACTGCACCTTATTGGCACTCAAATTTCGATTCGGACACAGCTTGATATCGCAAGTTCAACAATGTAAATATCTTTGTTTATGTGATACATGTTCGAATGACGGCATTCCATTTAAATAAATAACTTATGTAATTTCTCGTAAATGGGTTGATCAATAATAATCTGTTGATAGCACGCCACAGAAATTGGCTATTTGCAAAATCCCAGGACTGATTGACGGTAAACAATTTACGCAATCATCGAGACCGCCATTTAGTATTGCCAAACCCGCGATTTGGTAGCCCAATTGGGCTAATTTCGATTTTTATTTATTTATTTGCGACTTTTGACAATTTCCTGGCCTCAAAAAAGCAATGATTAAGGAAAATTTTTACGACTTTTTAACATTTGGCTCCCATAAAGTTAAACCAAATTAAACCATTCTTGGAGACTTTTTGATTATTTGGGCAGCAATTCAAGCAGAAATTTTTGGCAACCTGGTTTTATGCTCTGCTTGTGTGAATATCACAGTTTGAAAAACTTAAACCGTGTCAAGTGAAATTATAAAATAAATCGCTTTTCGACCCAATGTTATTTATACTTCCAATGCCCATTTTTTACAAATGTGTTCTACCTATAGGCGTGTTCTACCTAGGCCTGCTATTAAAACCCGGGATTGATTATAAAAGTAAATTTCTCACCGAATCAACTCATCATCTTGACTGCTCTCAACACCGCTGCGGATAACGCCTCGACGCTGGGTGACCCAATGAAATTGTCACATTCCGCATTTAAAATACCAGCAACTTCGCCTCTCTATCACTCGGGTTAGTTTTGTCCAACTATTTTTATTATTTTATAAAATATTTAAGAGAATCCCAGACAATGTCACAATTTCCACTTGCCGCAGTACCATCACTATGATAATATTGACGACTTTACTTGATTGCTGCAGCTAGTTGTTTCGCGCGTAAATTAAACAACGATTTTCCGCTCATGTAAAAAAAGACTTTGGAATCGTAAGGGAACCAAACTGGAACTATATCATTAGCCTATGATCGCACTTATACTTTCATAACTGATGAATTATCAGCCATGCACCTGGCGAGATGCTCTCGGTGATAGCGCAAATAGACATAAAATTCGATCCAGCTGGTGGTATAGACTCCTTTTCTCCCAATGTTCCACTCAAAGTTCTTGAAATTCCAAACCTCCGCACATATTTTGTTGTATTTTTCCGATTTAAAACCATCAATGAAAACATGGTCCACGCCACGAAATATTGTTGTAAATACACTTCCAAATTAATATAAGCTACTGGGATTACTACTTGTAAAATATGCAAACTAAAAAACTTCCGAAAGAAATTTTTTAAACACAACCTAGTCTTGTTGAATCTGACAAAATAATGACGAAACAAGAAATGATCGGAATGCAAAACATCGCCTGTGTACCACGTGACTTAGCAACAGTACACAAATTCACACAATAGGCCTTACCAACGGGGACTACAGCATTTATTCTGCAGGGGTTAAATTGGTTTTCAATTGATGGGATTGAAAACGTTATTCAGATAAATTAATTGTTTAAAGGAGTATTTTGTAATTCTAGCATCCTCTTTCATGACAATTTTCAGTAGATTGCCTTTTCATTACATTCTCAAGCGAGCAAGTGTTTACTGTAATTGACTTGTTACATTTCTTTCTTTTTTTTGCCAGACTGCATTAAAATTATGTTTTGAGCTATACATACATCAAAAATATCAGAAATCACACAAATAAACTTTTGTGTAATCACTTTAGGCAAAGTATCATCATTGCCCATATTTTAATTAGCTTTAAGTGAACTTAGCCAAGGCACAAGATATGTGCTAAAAAAGTGCCTGCAACAGCATCCCTTTGACTCATTGAAGTAGCAGCCCTGGGTACGTCCTTACTCACAAGTAAACAGGGCTTTATGACTGAGTTCATTTCCGTGTACTTGTGTATGTTGTCCCAACCTGGTCTTTTGTCAATCCGAATTGAATAAAATATAAGGTTTCATCCCCGGCGGGAGTAACTCTGACTCCGCAGTGATTCTGTCGCGTATCAAAAGACGACAACTTAAAATGCGTAAGACATCAGTGGATTTGTGGCACATAAATGTATCAATAATTGAATTGAATAACACCCTGCTTTATTCTCTTGAGGCTGGGGAGGAGGAGGAAACATCTGACAAGTAAAACCCCGTTTCATTTGACAACATTTTCATTCGCTTTTTTGACTTGGATTACGGTGCGTCTCAGTGTCGTTGCTCTTTCGCTTGCATTGACTCATATTACACAGCCTCTAGTCTTCCTGTTCTCAGGTCATGTGACTTTATCTCCTTACGCACTGATTTGCTCACTCTTATTTCTTTAAAGCTACAAGTAGGATCAAAATAGAGTTACTAAAATATCTCTTCAAATCTCATTTTGTTTTTGTTCTGAATATTTTAGCTCTTTTGGTACTCTTTTCTTACCTGTAAATCTATCTTCAACACAACCAAATGTATGAAATAGGCCATGACGACAAGCCAACATCTATAGTAGATGCAAACTGGATCAAGTGATTGCCCTAACAAGTCCAATTTCACACTGTCTGCTTTACTTATAATAATATATGTATTGAGAACATGTATTTTTTATGGTATCATCACAGATGTAATTCATAGAGGGAGAATAAGTATAAAAGTGATTTTTTTACCATCTATAAATGAAACCAATCCCAAGTTTGGAAACAAAATTGGAAAGGGGGAAGAAGTTTGAAGTTAAATAATGAAGATTGTGGCAACCTGCTTTACTCTGGATGCATTTAGAGAGTAGGCAATCATGACTATTATAGTATGTATGCCTTCCTTAAGGCAGTAATTTACTTTTTATTATATATTTATATATAAAAGTATACATTTTCAAATTGGAAATGAAACAGGGAATCCAATTAGCATAGCAGATTCCTGCAAATTGGAGACAATCATAAAATTTTATTTTACTTTACTGCCTCAAGGAAGGCATATGGACCAAACATGCGATTACCACCACGTATGAACCAAAGATCCTAAAAAATTTAGGATCTTTGTATAAACTCAGGTTGTGTAATAGTATAACATCTCAACCAGTAGTTGTCAAGTGACCAGGTTGTGTAATGGTATAACATCTCAACCAGTAGTTGTCAAGTGACTCAGGTTGTGTAATAGTATAACATCTCAACCAGTAGTTGTCAAGTGACTCAGGTTGTGTAATGGTATAACATCTCAACCAGTAGTTGTCAAGTGACCAGGTTGTGTAATAGTATAACATCTCAACCAGTAGTTGTCAAGTGACCAGGTTGTGTAATGGTATAACATCTCAACCAGTAGTTGTCAAGTGACCAGGTTGTGTAATGGTATAACATCTCAACCAGTAGTTGTCAAGTGACTCAGGTTGTGTAATGGTATAACATCTCAACCAGTAGTTGTCAAGTGACTCAGGTTGTGTAATGGTATAACATCTCAACCAGTAGTTGTCAAGTGACTCAGGTTGTGTAATAGTATAACATCTCAACCAGTAGTTGTCAAGTGACTCAGGTTGTGTAATGGTATAACATCTCAACCAGTAGTTGTCAAGTGACTCAGGTTGTGTAATGGTATAACATCTCAACCAGTAGTTGTCAAGTGACCAGGTTGTGTAATGGTATAACATCTCAACCAGTAGTTGTCAAGTGACCAGGTTGTGTAATGGTATAACATCTCAACCAGTAGTTGTCAAGTGACCAGGTTGTGTAATAGTATAACATCTCAACCAGTAGTTGTCAAGTGACCAGGTTGTGTAATAGTATAACATCTCAACCAGTAGTTGTCAAGTGACCAGGTTGTGTAATGGTATAACATCTCAACCAGTAGTTGTCAAGTGACTCAGGTTGTGTAATAGTATAACATCTCAACCAGTAGTTGTCAAGTGACCAGGTTGTGTAATGGTATAACATCTCAACCAGTAGTTGTCAAGTGACTCAGGTTGTGTAATAGTATAACATCTCTACCAGTAGTTGTCAAGTGACTCAGGTTGTGTAATAGTATAACATCTCTACCAGTAGTTGTCAAGTGACTCAGGTTGTGTAATAGTATAACATCTCAACCAGTAGTTGTCAAGTGACTCAGGTTGTGTAATAGTATAACATCTCAACCAGTAGTTGTCAAGTGACTCAGGTTGTGTAATGGTATAACATCTCAACCAGTAGTTGTCAAGTGACCAGGTTGTGTAATGGTATAACATCTCAACCAGTAGTTGTCAAGTGACCAGGTTGTGTAATGGTATAACATCTCAACCAGTAGTTGTCAAGTGACTCAGGTTGTGTAATGGTATAACATCTCAACCAGTAGTTGTCAAGTGACTCAGGTTGTGTAATGGTATAACATCTCAACCAGTAGTTGTCAAGTGACTCAGGTTGTGTAATAGTATAACATCTCAACCAGTAGTTGTCAAGTGACTCAGGTTGTGTAATGGTATAACATCTCAACCAGTAGTTGTCAAGTGACTCAGGTTGTGTAATGGTATAACATCTCAACCAGTAGTTGTCAAGTGACCAGGTTGTGTAATGGTATAACATCTCAACCAGTAGTTGTCAAGTGACCAGGTTGTGTAATGGTATAACATCTCAACCAGTAGTTGTCAAGTGACTCAGGTTGTGTAATGGTATAACATCTCAACCAGTAGTTGTCAAGTGACTCAGGTTGTGTAATGGTATAACATCTCAACCAGTAGTTGTCAAGTGACTCAGGTTGTGTAATAGTATAACATCTCAACCAGTAGTTGTCAAGTGACTCAGGTTGTGTAATGGTATAACATCTCAACCAGTAGTTGTCAAGTGACTCAGGTTGTGTAATGGTATAACATCTCAACCAGTAGTTGTCAAGTGACCAGGTTGTGTAATGGTATAACATCTCAACCAGTAGTTGTCAAGTGACCAGGTTGTGTAATGGTATAACATCTCAACCAGTAGTTGTCAAGTGACTCAGGTTGTGTAATGGTATAACATCTCAACCAGTAGTTGTCAAGTGACTCAGGTTGTGTAATGGTATAACATCTCAACCAGTAGTTGTCAAGTGACTCAGGTTGTGTAATGGTATAACATCTCAACCAGTAGTTGTCAAGTGACTCAGGTTGTGTAATAGTATAACATCTCAACCAGTAGTTGTCAAGTGACCAGGTTGTGTAATGGTATAACATCTCAACCAGTAGTTGTCAAGTGACTCAGGTTGTGTAATAGTATAACATCTCAACCAGTAGTTGTCAAGTGACCAGGTTGTGTAATGGTATAACATCTCAACCAGTAGTTGTCAAGTGACTCAGGTTGTGTAATAGTATAACATCTCTACCAGTAGTTGTCAAGTGACTCAGGTTGTGTAATAGTATAACATCTCTACCAGTAGTTGTCAAGTGACTCAGGTTGTGTAATAGTATAACATCTCAACCAGTAGTTGTCAAGTGACTCAGGTTGTGTAATAGTATAACATCTCAACCAGTAGTTGTCAAGTGACCAGGTTGTGTAATGGTATAACATCTCAACCAGTAGTTGTCAAGTGACCAGGTTGTGTAATGGTATAACATCTCAACCAGTAGTTGTCAAGTGACTCAGGTTGTGTAATGGTATAACATCTCAACCAGTAGTTGTCAAGTGACCAGGTTGTGTAATGGTATAACATCTCAACCAGTAGTTGTCAAGTGACCAGGTTCAATTCTGATTTTTTTCGCTCTCTCAATTTACGGTATTATATGTCAGTTTGTTCAAGCTTAATTAAGTTCTTTGAATTAAAATAAAATATTCAAATCATCAGTTTTAAGACATAGTGATGTACGTGCAGGACAAGTGTAACATATGTTTCTGGAATAAGCGTGTTTGAAGGATATGCTATAAATAACAGAGTGAGTACTCTACCACCATTATCTCTCAGTGAAGTATTTGATGTTTAGGGTTGTAAGTTCCTGTGAATGCTTTGCATACTGGTCATAGGCTTCAACATAAAGAAGTCCAAGTTTTGAGATATCAAGAGGTATCTTAAGAACCACTGAACCCGACCCCCTACCTTTTAATGCATCTGCCCCACTGCACATTAGGGCTTAATATGTGCTCGACTTGATCTTATCTATTCGGATTCAGATTTAAAAATCATTATACATGTAGACAAAAGTAAAAACTGCTAGGGAAAAAGAATGGAAAACATTAGAAAAATGGCATCTTGAAATATAATAACTTCAAACCTAGTATGCTAGAGAGATGCTGTTTTCATCTTATACTACAATGATGTCTCAACTTTGCTTACATGGATCAGATGGTGTGATTATGAGGTAGTTATAAAACACTAAACCCAATCCTTGAAGCTGCTTATAACATAATGTACACTCAAATTTCCTCCTCCTCAATGCACTATTCCTCTCCACTGTTCAACATATTCTATGCCACTTTCAAACAATGTTATCACAAATTTATTTTTTCATTTAATTTTCTATGAAACTTTAATAATTGTGTTGTATGGGATATAGTTCTGCAATCTTATATTCATTGTTTGACATTTCTCTAGAATTTTGAAGGATTTTCATCAAATTTACCCTTTACGGGACCAGTGATAGTAAGTTGGAAAAAAAATCCCATATATTATGTTTTAGCTGAAAAGATCACATATTCAAGGGAGTTTGAGTGGTTTTGGTACATTTGTAGGCACGTTCTAGACAGCTCTTGTTTGAATTTTTTGACCTAGACATTTAAATGGACAGATCAGTATTATAGACCAAATTAATTAGATTTCAAAACAGTTAAAGGAGTATTTTGTGATCCTAACATCTTCTTTTTATGACATTCTTCAGTAGATATTCCCAAAAAATGCTTATTCCCAAAATTTCAGTTGATTCCGATTTTGCGTTTGTGACTTATGCATGATTATGTGTATTACACTGCTCCTAAAGCTACTGTGTTGTAATTTCTTTATGGTGTACCAGAACGAAATACAAGTTTGATGATATTTTTGCTAAATCTGTAAGAAATATTTTGTACATAAACATTATGTTGCCAGCATTTTCTGGTGGTATAAATATCAACTTTTTGTGAAAAGTGGGGGTGGGGATGAGGCTCTGGATAATGAAATGCCCCTTCTATAATAGGTCAATATTCCTATTTTGGGTCCATATCTTGAAATCCAAAAATACCAGGTGACAGTGGTAGGCCCTATCACAATATACTGCTGATGCCTCATGGTTCAGCTATTGTGCAGTAACTGCTCTAGTTTTTCTCTTATCATTACATTACTTTCGTTTTAACTGTAAATATTGCTATTACCTTTTCCCTTTAGTTCTTTGCTGTTTTACGGGCCCCCTAAGTAATTATTTCTTTGCTTTTATGGGTCCATTAACATATTTTTGTCTATACTTTTAGGTGAGCCCCTCTGGCCCTATCCGAGTCCAGGGTTAACACCCGCTCCCCTTATTGGTGGTACCACATGTCACCTTAAATATATGACATACCTTACTTCATGATTTTCTGATCAATTGGGAATCAGAATGTATTTCTAAAGCCTTCTAATTATGCTTTCAAAAATATACCCCAGACAATAGTGTTTATCTTTCTTGCATGAAATGCCAGGTTTATGAATAGTGATGTTTTGATAAAGATTGGCAATGTATCGTCATGGGAATAGAGGGACGTTGGAATACAAGTCAAAAAAGTAATATTCATAAGCACTAGATAGAGAGTCAATTTTGCTTAAGAATATTATGTTTTGTACCATTGACCTACAGAATTTTGGGGATAGAATTATTGTTGATCTGAATGATAAAACTGTAAATTGGTATTTTGTTATTCCTTTCCCTTTCCTCCTCCCTTCATCAGGTTATTTTACCCATTGCTTTCCCTTTCCTCCTGCCTTCATCAGGTTATTTTACCCATTGCTTTCCCTTTCCTCCTGCCTTCATCAGGTTATTTTACCCATTGCTTTCCCTTTCCTCCTCCCTTCATCAGGTCATTTTACCCATTGCTTTCCCATTCCTCCTGCCTTCATCAGGTTATTTTACCCATTGCTTTCCCTTTCCTCCTCCCTTCATCAGGTTATTTTACCCATTGCTTTCCCATTCCTCCTCCCTTCATCAGGTTATTTTACCCATTGCTTTCCCTTTCCTCCTCCCTTCATCAGGTCATTTTACCCATTGCTTTCCTTTCCTCCTCCCTTCATCAGGTTATTTTACCCATTGCTTTCCCATTCCTCCTCCCTTCATCAGGTTATTTTACCCATTGCTTTCCCTTTCCTCCTGCCTTCATCAGGTTATTTTACCCATTGCTTTCCCTTTCCTCCTCCCTTCATCAGGTTATTTTACCCATTGCTTTCCCTTTCCTCCTCCCTTCATCAGGTTATTTTACCCATTGCTTTCCCTTTCCTCTTCCCTTCATCAGGTTATTTTACCCATTGCTTTCCCTTTCCTCTTCCCTTCATCAGGTTATTTTACCCATTGCTTTCCCATTCCTCCTGCCTTCATCAGGTTATTTTACCCATTGCTTTCCCATTCCTCCTGCCTTCATCAGGTTATTTTGCCCATTGCTTTCCCTTTCCTCCTGCCTTCATCGGGTTATTTTACCCATTGCTTTCCCTTTCCTCCTGCCTTCATCAGGTTATTTTACCCATTGCTTTCCCTTTCCTCCTGCCTTCATCAGGTTATTTTACCCATTGCTTTCCCATTCCTCCTGCCTTCATCAGGTTATTTTACCCATTGCTTTCCCTTTCCTCCTGCCTTCATCAGGTTATTTTACCCATTGCTTTCCCTTTCCTCCTGCCTTCATCAAGTTATTTTACCCATTGCTTTCCCTTTCCTCCTGCCTTCATCAGGTTATTTTACCCATTGCTTTCCCATTCCTCCTGCCTTCATCAGGTTATTTTACCCATTGCTTTCCCTTTCCTCCTGCCTTCATCAGGTTATTTTACCCATTGCTTTCCCTTTCCTCCTGCCTTCATCAGGTTATTTTACCCATTGCTTTCCCTTTCCTCCTGCCTTCATCAAGTTATTTTACCCATTGCTTTCCCTTTCCTCCTGCCTTCATCAGGTTATTTTACCCATTGCTTTCCCTTTCCTCCTGCCTTCATCAGGTTATTTTACCCATTGCTTTCCCTTTCCTCCTCCCTTCATCAGGTTATTTTACCCATTGCTTTCCCATTCCTCCTGCCTTCATCAGGTTATTTTACCCATTGCTTTCCCTTTCCTCCTGCCTTCATCAGGTTATTTTACCCATTGCTTTCCCTTTCCTCCTGCCTTCATCAGGTTATTTTACCCATTGCTTTCCCTTTCCTCCTGCCTTCATCAGGTTATTTTACCCATTGCTTTCCCTTTCCTCCTCCCTTCATCAGGTTATTTTACCCATTGCTTTCCCTTTCCTCCTCCCTTCATCAGGTTATTTTACCCATTGCTTTCCCTTTCCTCCTGCCTTCATCAGGTTATTTTACCCATTGCTTTCCCTTTCCTCCTGCCTTCATCAGGTTATTTTACCCATTGCTTTCCCTTTCCTCCTCCCTTCATCAGGTTATTTTACCCATTGCTTTCCCTTTCCTCCTGCCTTCATCAGGTTATTTTACCCATTGCTTTCCCATTCCTCCTGCCTTCATCAGGTTATTTTACCCATTGCTTTCCCTTTCCTCCTGCCTTCGTCAGGTTATTTTACCCATTGCTTTCCCTTTCCTCCTGCCTTCATCAGGTTATTTTACCCATTGCTTTCCCTTTCCTCCTGCCTTCATCAGGTTATTTTACCCATTGCTTTCCCTTTCCTCCTGCCTTCATCAGGTTATTTTACCCATTGCTTTCCCTTTCCTCCTGCCTTCATCAGGTTATTTTACCCATTGCTTTCCCTTTCCTCCTCCCTTCATCAGGTTATTTTACCCATTGCTTTCCCTTTCCTCCTGCCTTCATCAGGTTATTTTACCCATTGCTTTCCCATTCCTCCTGCCTTCATCAGGTTATTTTACCCATTGCTTTCCCTTTCCTCCTGCCTTCGTCAGGTTATTTTACCCATTGCTTTCCCTTTCCTCCTGCCTTCATCAGGTTATTTTACCCATTGCTTTCCCTTTCCTCCTGCCTTCATCAGGTTATTTTACCCATTGCTTTCCCATTCCTCCTGCCTTCGTCAGGTTATTTTACCCATTGCTTTCCCTTTCCTCCTGCCTTCATCAGGTTATTTTACCCATTGCTTTCCCTTTCCTCCTGCCTTCATCAGGTTATTTTACCCATTGCTTTCCCTTTCCTCCTGCCTTCATCAGGTTATTTTACCCATTGCTTTCCCTTTCCTCCTGCCTTCGTCAGGTTATTTTACCCATTGCTGTGTGAAGCCATCCGCATCCTGCTGTATTTTCCATCTGCTTCTGTCCTTTACTGTTCTTACCCAAGTTGTTGTTTGCATGCATGTCATCTCTCCATCTCCCTTCTTTCCTGGTCCTTGGTTACCATGCTATTGGTCCCTTTATATGCTGCATGGGTTTTGACAGATGTCTTGCTCATCTCCACTTCATATCTTTATTCATCTCTGAAATTTCATTGACTTGCGTTATTTCTCTTGTTATTTGTGTGTTTGTCACACAGTGAGAGATGTAACAATTTTCTTTCTGTTTAGCCCTCTGAACTCTAATCAATTTAGGACCCTTGTTCTAAAAGGGGGGTTAAGTCACAATATCATAAATGTGAGTTAGTGTCAGTATCTGCTACAAGTGGTTCTCTACACCCGCTAAGCAAGTTGTATTGAAACTACTTGGACATAATTTAAAATTAAAGATGGTATTATGTTTAATACATTGTGTTAATCTAAAAAGGAAGTTGGGATATGCATAAACATTGCCAAAAAATCATTTAAAAAGATCATACTTTATGGCTTTAATTTTCTCCCTACCATTTACAGAGTACAAACAAGACTGTCACTTCATTCATTTTCTCTGTTTGTTTTAGGAACATACTTGTATGTAACCAATCATTCATTAGTGTGAGGCACTTCATAACCTGCCAATTAGTACTACTCATTTAACATTTGTTGTGTCAAAATTGAAATATGGTATTCATATTTGAGAGTACACATAATTATCAAGGTAGACTCAAAAAGTTAATATAAAACTAATAAATATGGAACCTTGAACAAGTAATTAGCAGTTCAGATGCATACCTGTGTTATTATGTTTAGTGCACTAGATGTATGTAGCAATTCCATAATAAAGCATACAGGGCATATCATTTGTTACAATTGACCAAATATAGTGGTCTCAAGGTATGTTTAACAAGTGCCCATTTTCATTTTTGCAGTAAATTGCATTGATTCGAATTCATCATGAAGGTTTACCTGCCACAATGTCTGCATTTTGATTGATGTAAATGCAACTTTCAAATTCGGATTTTGTTCTTTAAAAATACTGCTGTGTTGTCAATATTGAATGAAATTGTGTGAAGGTGGTATCAAAATAGCGTAAATAAACCATCTTTCTCTCTATGTTAAAATATCACAATACATATAGCTATAGACCCTATCGAATCGGAACGGTATAATAATTGAAATGGCAGACCGCAGACATATTGGTTCTAAGTTTTAAGTGACAGGGGGACAGGTCTCTAGTTCAATTCACCTGTTTTATTGTATTATGGTACCTTATGGAGGGAGGGCACAGTAATGAGGACGAGTGACGTAGTATTTGATTGGGTCTAAACGATTGAGTTACTTTTTGTGATGTCTTTATAAATGACACAGGTGTTATATGAGCTTATACGTGTTCTAAACGGCTTCTGAATGGCTTCAAATGGCTTTGTTATTTCAACATTATAAGTAACCAAATCATAGATAGTTAATGAAAGTTGCTGTTCAAATGGGAACAGAGCATGTGTTCTTTGGGTGACAGCGATGCTGCAAAAGGGGTCTATTAGCCCTACATATGCATGTATCACCTCCAAAGTGGGAGTGTCACTGTGTTCAATTTTGATTTGTGCTTCAGACTTTCGGTAATGATGCGAGATTTATGTATCTTTTTTAAAATTTGAATGATATAGCTTTTTTTTTTAATTCAGTGCCTTCAGGCATGCCAACATGAACACTAATAGAGGGGCTGTGATATTGCAAGAGCCTGTTATACTACAAAAACATGCCACAAATATGTTCCGCTCACCATTTATGCCTTGAACCCAGCCAGCACATAATTAAAATTCCATATCCGTATTATTATATTGAAACGTTGTGACGGCATACCGGCAGACATGAGATGCCTGTGGGGAAGCGTTTTTGAATATGAAAGGCATCTTTCTTTCCCCCTACTCATTGTCCATGATCCAATTCCTCTAGGGGTGTGTGTTTTTCACAGATAACAAAACATGGTATGATTTATGCAAGGTAGTTGGGTGATCTATATGATGTCATTTATGCAAGGTAGTTGGGTGATCTAGAGAAACACTTTGTCTAGAAGTGCATAGATTTAAAATTTGCATGTGAGTGTTTTTCCCAGGTTTTCAAGTTGCTTGTGTTTTTAAAAAAAAATTTAAGAAAAAAAATTTGGCTGTGAAAGCAGCAAAAAAAAGTGGCTGAGGAAATGCTTTAAATAAATAAAAATTTCCCACATTTCCCACAGCCTTCTTTTACTTGACGCTTAGGGAATCTTTCCATTTCCTTCTGAGACAATAACATTTTTTAACCTTAGTTTGAATCCATTTAGATAATGCATACACTACCGGATTCCTATTGCTGCCGACCCAGAGGTACACTGCTTCCCAGCTACTCTGTGGCTACTCTAGAGTACCAATGGATTATCAATCAAGTACCAGTGTGTGTACTCTGTGATTCCAACATGTGTACTCTAGAGTGCCCACACTGATACACTAGAGTACCAATGAAGTCAGTAGCGTAGCCAGCAGGGGGGCCAGAATGCCCCCTGACAAAAAATGAAAGCATAAAGTGCCCCTCTGACAAAAAATGAAATGAAAGAGAAAAATCAAGAGGGCAAAGGAAAAGAAACAAATTCAGCCCAATCTTTAAAAAAAAGAAAAGAAAAAGCGCAGTGATTTATAGTGTGCTACGCACAGGCACAACACCTAGACGTTGATCCACAAGCCTCAGCACACTTTACAGGTAGTTGCTGACCACTACGGCCCACATCATTCCATAAACCATTAAACAACAAATCAGGGACTTTCCCTGTAAACACGATGCCGTCGCCCCGACGTAGGCGACTGGTCGGTGAAGTCGGCAAGGGGTCGGGTCCTGCTGAAGTAGTCGAGCGGACATCGGCCCCACGTCACTAAGTGAACGTCGGCCTGCTGACTTTGGGGCGACGTCGGGTTGAGGTCGGCCCTACATCACTAAGTGAATGTCGGCCCGCTGACTTTAGGGGCGACGTCGGGTTGAGGTCGGCCCTCGTCACTAAGTGAATGTCGGCCCGCTGACTTTGGGGCGACGTCGGGTTGAGGTCGGTGAAATTGATCAAATCTTTGATGTTGGGCCAATGTTATTAATCCATCCATTGACCAAATTTTTTTTTTACATGTATATTACTTTATAAAGAAAACAAATCAACAAATTTAGTAAATGTTATCAATATTTATTTATCAATATCCTTTAAATAATACACTTTAGCAGGTTTAGCCATCAAAATATTGCTTATATTAACGTAAAACACTTCATCAAATACAGAAACCCCGGTTGCTCAGTCGGTAGAGCGCCAGATTTATAACCGAAGGTCGCTGGTTCGAATCCCGGTAGTGACTTGTGTAAATTAAGCTAGGAAATTTGTGTTCGTTGTAAAATAGAGAGTAGGTAAGTGTAAGACTCGGTGTAAGCAGAGTATACGCTACTAAATAATATTTTTGATTTTTTTTTTTGATTTTTTTTATCTCATTAGGCTAACTTGCCAATCGTTGGATCGACGTTGGATAATGGTTGGTCCAACGTGGTTCCTAGGTCGGGCCGACGTTGTTGAAGTCGGGTTAGGGTCGGCACCGGCTTTTAAGCAGTCGGCATTACGTCGGCCGGTGGTCAAACCGAAGTCGGGCTGACCTCGTCGGCAGGACATATACCCAATGAGCAGTCGACATCTGAGCCGACGTTCAGCCACCGTCCATGGCAACCAATACCCGACGTCGGGCCAACCTCTTTGTGTTATCAGGGTTGCTGCTTCAAGAGCGCACACCCTAGACAATCCACAAATAACCATCGCAACCAGGATCAGCTCCCCAAGTTTCGTACGGGTTACAACGAGACAAATTAGCAGTAAGTTCCTTGTCCAGGGGAATTTCAAGCTAACTCAATTTTTCCATGAGAGCGTACTAGGCACCATGGGTCATGGGCCAAAATAGTGTAAACTACACATTTTTGCATGCTACGCATGCTCATTGTAAAGCCATTTCCATCCTGATAATGGCCAAAAATAGTGTAAAAAAACAAATTTTTGTGTCCCAATAAAGCCTTTTTTTGAAGCTCGAAGACATACTATAGTATTATATACTATAGTATTGTAAGTATGATGAAACTGTAATTTTTTTCATCTGTGCCCCCGAAATTTTATTTTTCCCCCTTGACCAAAAAAGCTAGCTACGCCCCTGAATGAAGTAGCTGGGCATCAGTGTGCCTCTGGGCGGCAGCAATTGAATCTGGTAGTGTAATTCTACATCTATACCCAAAGCATGCTGATCTGATTGGTTTGCAACTCTTGGTTTGCATTGAATGTCCTGTACATGTGGAAATAGCATGTACAATAAAAGCCAAGTCATGACTCAAGAGCAGCTTTTGCTGATTTTCCTGAAAAATGTCTTGGGTATTTCACCAAAAAACCCATTAGCTACAATAACAATGTTCACAAAGAGTTAAAAGACCTGTCAGATTCAATGGCCTTTGTATTTATTTATCATCTATCTACTAAACTTCACATCGCAGATAGTAAAAACTATTCTTTTCCTGAATCCTGTGAATTTGAGGGACAATTTACCTCCATTTTTTACTAAAATTGGAGCAACTTTAATTTTTCACCCTTTAAAACATGCAAATTGACCTTGACCTGTTGAATCTCATAACTTAGTAACTATATGTCTTACATGCACACATATGCTATATTCTTGTGATCCTTTAGTGAATTTGGAACATGTTAAATTTTCCCCCTGTATGATCCGATAGGGGTTTGGGGGGTTTAGAGTCATGGGTTCCAATACAGCTTGGCATACAAAATATTCAAATTCAGCATACCAAATTAACAAAAATAAGTCGGTTGCCAGCTGTTACTCAAACTTGCTGGATCAATGCTTAAATAACCACATATTTCCGACATAGAACCAGTCTATAATCTGTTTCCATGCTGACAAATATCATACAGACATATTTAGCTTTTTTCCAAAAGTTTAAACTGACTTTCAGCACAAAAATTCACTAACCTTGAATTTTCGATGTGTGACACACATCTTCATCAGAAGAAGTCCTAAGATGTTGTGATGGACTTGCCCTTTTGTTGATCATTGGCAACTTTTGGTCGAATGAGGCGTTGTATAAGGTTGGCAATTCAGTCCTTGATCGCGATTTAGTTCTGGCGATTTCTTCTTGATCTGGAGGGCCTCCCGCACTAAGCGGGGTACTCTCTATCATCCTTAGCTAACACCTTTGTGGATTCCCAGTCGATGTTGTGGTGAGACTCTGTTTTGTGCTCTGTTTCAATTAGCTTTGTTTCAATTAATGTAGACTATATACATGTATATAGTTCAACACCTTTGATGTAAAACCCTAGCATGCTGTAATTCAATGGGATGCAATACATTAGTTTCTATTTGAAGTACATGATGTAGAATTAATTGGTTAATTTCATTTGGTTGAATGGTAACCAAATTTGATTGTAGATGGGCCTTGGAGGTTGGCAGAGCCATAAAGCACTCTATTTTCAACCTAAAAGATTGACATTTAGTAGTGGAGGTCAGACCTTATTTGCTCTTAATGGCAAAAAGATGTTCTGCCAGTGTACCCCTCTCAGTATATGTATATGCATCCTTTGGCAATGTCTATTTCATCTTGATTCATCTCATCTCATGGATGAAGGATGTAACAATAGAGAAATTTGAAGATCATTACTTTCATATACTGTAGTATATTATTCAATCTATGAGTCAAGATAAAGTATTGTATAAGCAGAAATGTTCATAATGGCTTAACTTTCACAAATTTTACAGTTTGACATAGGCCTGCAAATGTGCTCAACAGAGGCGCCCACAGGTTTTCAAAAGTGGGGGGGCACTGTCGGGACTTGATTTTGGTTCACTTCGCTTGCCATAATAGGTAAAACTCGTATTTCCCGAATGGGTGCATTTCCTATTGACTTGCCAGCAATAGTGGGGGAGCCATGGCCCCCCTTTGTGAACACCACTGGTGCTTGATAATGAAGCCTAATTACTAAGCTCAATTATTAAAGATCTACAACTGTGAAATTGCCACACACTAAAATGTTAGCGAAGCTTGCAACCATGAAAATATCTGTACATGAAATTATTGACTTCAACAAAAAATAATACAATAGTATCATTTTGTGCAAAGGCCACAACATCGTGAGGAAATGACATAAGAATTGCAAACTTGTATTCTCATATGTCAGGACACAGTTCTCTAATCCCAAATATGTTTTGTACATTCATAAACTCTGCCTTGTAAATGAGACTATTTTTGCTCAATTCACCATAGAGATGTATAATAATAAGGAAAATATGAAGGATACAACCTTATACCAGCATGGTGTTCATGTGTACCTCTGACGGTGTTGACTTATTTGTGCGGAAACAACGGTGTGGATTTGGAGCGTAGAAATCAAACTCTGCCAATGCTGTGTTTTATTGACACTAGAACAGGTTACAAATAACAGGATACCATATTGGTTGAGACCCATTTGCAAAATTGACACAATGTCAGTCAAGAATGCCACAGATGTATCCAGAATGGATACAATTGAATCAATAGTAAGCTATGTAGGATTGGGTGGCATCTATGACAAGCAATATGTATTTTGTTGTTATGGATGACACTCCTAGGTGTTTTTGTTATATTTTGATATTTTAACAATAGTTTTCCTTAAAATGGAGATTTAAACACTAGGATAAACTGCTGTTTTTTAGCTTTAAAATGACACCTTGTTGAAATCAGATACAGGAAAAATGTTTTATGAGGCAAAACAAGCTCAAATTTCTTTTTATTTTCTTTATATTTTCTCATCTTTTTTCAATGTTTTCTGCTAATGAAGCCAGCCGCAAAGTGGTCGGTTTTGATGTGATGGGTCACATTTATCAAACATTTAGTCTCTTTGCAAACCATGTGTGACCACAGCTTACATCATGAGTGTCAAGTGTTTAATATACAGTCCATACATGAGTGTCAAATGTTTAATATACAAGCCTTATATTCAAAGCAAATGTGAAGAGTGCTTTTCTAATACATGCTCAGTCCACCATACCACAACTATATTTCTCATTTACCTAGCTTTGATTATTATAGCTAAACAGACAATTTACTTACCTTTGATCAAAGCTAGATACACAATTGACTTACCTTTGATTATAGGTAAGCAGAAATTGTTTTTCCTAGAAAGAGATATTGATTTACTTATTTGCGTGCTGTTGTTTTGTTTCGCATGTTGTTTGTAATGGTAAATACTGAAGAAATGGGATGGACTCAGTGTATTTTGGAAAAGTACTTTTCACTCACCATGGTATAGATATGATTTGTCAAGTGGTATTTTATTCTACACTGCACCCCGCTCATCATGATTACTAATACTAGTGAAAGAAAGCCTCACACTGCACCCCCTCCCACCATGATTACTAATACTAGTGAAAGAAAGCCTCACACTGCACCCCCCTCCCACCATGATTACTAATACTAGTGAAAGAAAGCCTCACACTGCACCCTCCCACCATGATTACTAATACTAGTGAAAGAAAGCCTCACACTGCACCCTCCCATCATGATTACTAATACTAGTAAAAAAAAGCCTCACACTGCACCCCCTCCCATCATGATTACTAATACTAGTGAAAGAAAGCCTCACACTGCACCCCTCCCATCATGATTACTAATACTAGTGAAAGAAAGCCTCACACTGCACCCCTCCCATCATGATTACTAATACTAGTGAAAGAAAGCCTCACACTGCACCCCCCTCCCATCATGATTACTAATACTAGTGAAAGAAAGCCTCACACTGCACCCCTCCCATCATGATTACTAATACTAGTGAAAGAAAGCCTCACACTGCACCCCCTCCCATCATGATTACTAATACTAGTGAAAGAAAGCCTCACACTGCACCCCTCCCATCATGATTACTAATACTAGTGAAAGAAAGCCTCACACTGCACCCCCCCCCATCATGATTACTAACACTAGTGAAAGAAAGCCTCACACTGCACCCCTCCCACCATGATTACTAATACTAGTGAAAGAAAGCCTCACACTGCACCCCTCCCATCATGATTACTAATACTAGTGAAAGAAAGCCTCACACTGCACCCCTCCCATCATGATTACTAATACTAGTGAAAGAAAGCCTCACACTGCACCCCTCCCATCATGATTACTAATACTAGTGAAAGAAAGCCTCACACTGCACCCCTCCCACCATGATTACTAATACTAGTGAAAGAAAGCCTCACACTGCACCCCCTCCCATCATGATTACTAATACTAGTGAAAGAAAGCCTCACACTGCACCCCTCCCATCATGATTACTAATACTAGTGAAAGAAAGCCTCACACTGCACCCCCTCCCATCATGATTACTAATACTAGTGAAAGAAAGCCTCACACTGCACCCCCTCCCATCATGATTACTAATACTAGTGAAAGAAAGCCTCACACTGCACCCCTCCCACCATGATTACTAATACTAGTGAAAAAAAGCCTCACACTGCACCCCCTCCCATCATGATTACTAATACTAGTGAAAGAAAGCCTCACACTGCACCCCTCCCATCATGATTACTAATACTAGTGAAAGAAAGCCTCACACTGCCCCCCTCCCATCATGATTACTAATACTAGTGAAAGAAAGCCTCACACTGCACCCCCCTCCCACCATGATTACTAATACTAGTGAAAGAAAGCCTCACACTGCACCCCCTCCCATCATGATTACTAATACTAGTGAAAGAAAGCCTCACACTGCACCCCTCCCATCATGATTACTAATACTAGTGAAAGAAAGCCTCACACTGCACCCCTCCCACCATGATTACTAATACTAGTGAAAGAAAGCCTCACACTGCACCCCTCCCACCATGATTACTAATACTAGTGAAAGAAAGCCTCACACTGCACCCTCCCATCATGATTACTAATACTAGTGAAAGAAAGCCTCACACTGCACCCCTCCCATCATGATTACTAATACTAGTGAAAGAAAGCCTCACACTGCACCCCTCCCATCATGATTACTAATACTAGTGAAAGAAAGCCTCACACTGCACCCTCCCACCATGATTACTAATACTAGTGAAAGAAAGCCTCACACTGCACCCCTCCCATCATGATTACTAATACTAGTGAAAGAAAGCCTCACACTGCACCCCTCCCATCATGATTACTAATACTAGTGAAAGAAAGCCTCACACTGCACCCCTCCCACCATGATTACTTATACTAGTGAAAGAAAGCCTCACACTGCACCCCCTCCCATCATGATTACTAATACTAGTGACAGAAAGCCTCAGATGTTTTTCATTACATAGATGGTTACTTATCCATGAAATAGGAGAGTCAATCATACCTTGATATTTTATGCTGAATCACTCATGGATGTAATATGAGATGTGTACATATCGGTTGATTGATTGGAATCAAGTCAAAGCACAACAGCTGCGATGTAAAGTTTTGTCACAATCCTTAAAACCGATAAAATACAGATTCTTTGTTAATATTCATTCTTTCAATTATAAAGTATGAAGAATAAATATGTTTGATCCATTCAGGGGTCTCACTCCCTTGTTTCCCTCAACCATTTTCATATTTTTTGTCAATATTGATTTATGCAATTACTATAAATTTCAAAGCAAACACAATACTTTTTTAAATACAATTTACATGTTGAGTTATATAAAGGGTATAAAACATTTTAATACCATTCAAACAATTGAATGGTTGCTCATGCTGCAAAACATTCTAAAACAATAATTGAGTGAATGTTCTTAGTCATCCAGTAATTTCAAACAAAGTTTTGGAATTAAATCTAATACTGGAACTTACTTTTTTTTGTGTAACTATTGCGACGTTGCGTCTGGAACCACCAGACTTCATCAGGCAACTGACCCGTTGGACTGAACACGTGATAGGCGGCTAGAGTATCGACCCGATGGCGGTCCCATGCATGAGATAAATTGAGCGGAGTCCCCTTTCTTGTTGAGCAGCCCTCACTGAACAAGAAGGGGTCAGTTGCCTGATGAAGTCTGGTGGTTCCAGACGCAACGTCGCAATAGTTGCAAAAAAAGTAAGTTCCAGTATTAGATTTAATCCCAAAACTCTATTCTAAAACAATGTTATAGTCCTATAGATTTGATTTCAACAGAATAAATGTCTGTTTGAGCATCACTTGATATACATACAACAATCAGGAGCTCAGGGCAGCTGTCTACTGTAGGTGTATTTCACGTATCCTGTAGTTGATAAATTTATGTTCCGATGAGACTAATACATTGATTTCATGTAGACCCCTAATAGTGGAAATTATTCATATTGAAAACAAAAAGTATTGCATGCTTTCTTTTCATCTTGGTAATGTTTCACTTGTTGTTTTGTTTGATTTGGCAAATGAAAATTTGGTTGCTATATATATTTACAATCACTCTAATCTCAATTTCAGTCCATTTTAAATATCACAATGGATGGAAATACGTATAGAAATATAGTAACAATGTTACTTAGTCTTTGGAAATGAGGTAACTAAGGATGCATATCAATAACCTAATAAGTGCTAACCTGGATAGCTTATCTATGATTTAATTATAGGTAACTCAGGTAGTTCATCACTGATCTAATCAGGGGTGACTCAGGTAGTTTATCAACAGCCTAATCAGTGCTAACCTGGATAGCTTATCAATTATTTAATCAGAGGTAACTCAAGTAGTTTATCAGTGATCTAATTAGGGAAAACTTAATCCATGATCTAATCTCAGGTAACTCAGGTAGTTTATCAATGATCTTATCAGGGGTAGCTCAGGTGGTTTATCAATGATCTAATCAGAGGTAACTCATGTAGTTTATCAAATATCTAATCAGAGGTAACTCAGGTAGTTTATCAATACTCTAATCAGCGGTAACTCAGGTAGTTTATCAATGATCTAATCAGAGGTAACTCAGGTAGTTTATCAATACTCTAATCAGGGGTAACTCATGTAGTTTATCTATTACCTAATCAGAATCAAATCAGATGTAACTCAGGTAGTTTATCAATTATCTAATCAGAGGTAACTCAGGTAGTTTATCAATGATCTGATCAGAGGTAACTCAGGTAATTTATCAATTATCTAATCAGAGGTAGCTCAGGAAGTTTATCAATGATCTAATCAGGGGTAACTCATGTAGTTTATGAATTACCTAATCAGAGGTAGCTCAGGAAGTTTATCAATGATCAAATCAGATGTAACTCAGGTAGTTTATCAATTATCTAATCAGAGGTAACTCAGGTAGTTTATCAATGATCTAATCAGAGGTAGCTCAGGTTGTTTATCAATGATCTACTCAGGTAACATTGTTTATGGATGATCTAATTAGGTTAATCATTACATTTGTGTTCTACCACAGTGAAGTACAGTACTAACATACATACCAATGTGTGTGCATGCTAAAAAATATTGTGCTGGTAAGTACATAAACCACTCTTTCCTTAATTAAAGTTACACAATTTGCAGTATGTGGGATCAGTAAGTTATGTACACAAAGAGTTTTGAAGTTTTGTAAGAGGTATTATTAAATAATATGAAAACGTGTTAAAAAGAGTACAATAATTGGGGGGGGGGGTGTTTGTTAGTGGTTTATCAGAAATGAAGCATAAAATGTTACAGTGAAAATGCTAGTATCTGTTTCCTTTGAAATTTGCAGGGAAAGTGAAAATATCAGATTTGGGAATGCAATTTGAAGTAGATAGAATTTGAGAGTGTTCCAAGTCTGTTTTTACTGCACATAAACTTACTTAGATTATGGATGCCCTTTTTGATGCATGCAGACTTTTTTATGAGCTTAAAAGCACTTCCCTAATCTATGTTTTAAAAGAGTTCAAAGAATGGAAATAAGACACTTCTACAAATAATGTGGTAATGATGTGTTAAGGAGCACTCAAATATTAATGGAGAAACTCTAAGAATGAATGTGCTTAAAAGTAACACATTCAGGGTGCATGGCCTTTTATTTTGCATTACATGGTATATATTAGTATTAAGACTTTCAGATTTAAAAGGGTGCCTGTGTACCATTCAGTGGTACGTTTTGATGACTTTGTAGTAGTAAATGCTAATTTTGAAATCACTTGAGGTATCAAATTTATGCTTTGCATGTAGTATGTTTATATTGTTAAGCTAGTATGACTTGAATAGATGCATTAGGTTATCGTATTTAGTGGAAGTTGTGGAAAGATTAGTAGTGTCAAATCTATGCAGGAAAGCCTCTTGGAATGATAATGATGAGTTTTTCATTCCTTTTCTTTACATTGTGTAGGGCATTAAATCTGCATGAAAGTACTCTTTGTGTGATGATTTAACATCTCATGAATTTGTTGATATCAAAAGTTTTGTTTAGTGCTTTTTAACCAGACTCATCTTTTTGTTAAATCTCATAAGCCTTTTGTATATTTTACCCCTGATGACGTTTATTGATGTGCACATTATTAATACGTCATCAGGGTAAATATGCAAATACTTATGAGGTTTACCAAAAAGGTGAATTATAAGGTAGGTAATTATGAATTTGTTTTTTGCCTTTCCTTAAGGCAAATTTATCTAGAATATATTGTGGTTGTTAACAAGAATAAAATTGTCATGTGAATGCAAAAGTATTATATCTACAGTCACTTCACTTCAGTTTGGATCATTAATAATATATCAAACAATATGTCAAAATGGCATTCAAAAGATGCAAATAATGTGACAACAATTGAATCTTTGTATGATAACTAAGGGTGATGTAACTCACAGCACAAAACACTGCCAGGTAAAAAGTCTGCTTTGTCTGTAAAAAAATAGCAAAATTTAGCCAAAATATCAAATTTGTAGATAAATGCCCAAATCATGATCTTTTGTGCAATTTATTAATATAAATATGGGTTCTAAAATCAATTGCAGAGGGAGCTTGCTTTTGGCCGGAATGAAGATTTTTTTGAAAAGGTCTGCAATTGGAACATGTGCACCCAGCAAAAAGCCCTGGCTTTGGGCCTGGCAACTGCAATCAATATTAGGCATATGTGCATATTTAGCAGTCTAGTTCAGTTCAGTTTTATTTTATTCTGCAATAGACTTTAAACTGAATCTTTTATTATTTCTGAAATTTACATGGACGTGTCACATATGTGACCCGATTTAGTCCACTCAGGCTAGTAATGTCAGCAAATACAAAACTGAGATATAGCCAGAAATAGGTTGGGGTTATAGCTAGTCATAGCTGGACTATGTAACATGTAACAATGTTGTAAATTCGCAACCAAATCAGTTATGGGATTTGGAATGAGGGAATTTATTACTTTAAATATCAATCTGATATCTCAATTTTGACAAAATATGACTTTAGCATTTAGCCTGAGTGGACTGGAACGGGTCACATATACAAGACCATCAATTCATGAGTTAATATTTGAAACTCAAATCTCATTCAAGAATCATTTCCAAGTCTCACCATTCATGGCTATCTATAATGCAAGTTGCATGGAACATTAGCAGACTTCATGCAATTTGCTCTTTGCTTTCCGTACCAGGCTATACTTAACACTGTACTTAAAACTCTCTCATGCAACCAGAATGAGTCTTGACTTGCAAAATTATATTATATACGACTGGTGCAGTGTTGATACAGTAATGCTTTGCAGGACTGTGTGAATATAGCACAGTTAAGGCTGGTTGGAAGCGAAAAAATTAATTCTCATCTTGAAACTTGGATATAAGAATCAGTTGACTTGCTTCATGAGTGCTTACCATTCTATTATGAATATCCCACCAGCAGCAGAACAATTTATGTGAAAGCCATAGCTTCACACCTGATTCATTTCAAAGCAGAATGTCAGTTACATACACTTGAGTGGATCTCTGTAGAGAGCTTTAAGTCCCCTCCTAATGACAGGGCACACATGTGGTTCACTTGCAAACCAGTACCCTTTAGGTCGTTATCATATGCTGATTATTTCAAATCAAATGTTATTGTTTGATTTGTTTTATTTCTTGCAATTAAAAGTAAAATTATACAAAAAGTCTTTGTGTTAAATTTTGAAAGCAGCACTCTAATTATCAAATCTCATGAACAAAATGTGTGTGTTTCCTATAAAATAAAAATCTTCAGTTTTTCACAAGCTTAAAATATTGGCTTCGCTAACTTTGGCGAGGATCCTAAACATTTTTTACGTGAGCAGGCTGCAGACTCCTTTTCCTTTCAAAAAGCTGGATTTTACAGCCCTGAGTGAAGGATTATGTAATGCCAAATAAAAAGCATTGTTATCTCAGGAGCAAATGGAACAAAAATCAAAGCAATTTGGGTGTTTGTTTTTTTCCTCAGTTTTGTTTTATCGTGTTTTGGGGCCATTTTCTTTTTCCCAGCAAAATTTTTTGTAGTTTTTTTTGTGAATGTAAAACAAAAATGTTTTTAAAAATCCTCAAAACATAAGCAAAAACTAATGTTATAAAATGTGAATTACATGCACAGTCATCTGAATCAAATTGAATGAAAGGGAAATATAAATCACTAATTTTGTTAAATTACATTGTACTATGTAAGGCTGATTTCAATGTGTTGTTATCTAAAATGCAAGATTGGTTATATTGCTTCCATGGTTGTCAAGGATTGTTTGGTTTTGTTGGCATAGCAACATCTTCACATTTACCCCTAGACAGGAAATAAAACAAGCTAATGGTCCCACCAAGAACTTGGTAGGAGGTAAAGAGTGTTTTCTTTAACTGCATAAGAACACATTATTCCTAGCATTATTCACACCATTTGGCTTCAGACTAAACAGAACGTAGCTAGAGTTATGACATTTGAGCATAAATCTAATTGATGATATTAACTAGTTATTACAGTAAGCATCTCTTATTCCATTAATCATTAATGATGGTAATTGAGCAATGAAAATGGTACTTAGTAGGTGTGTTCACACAGCTATAGAAATCTTGAGGATTGGCATACTTGGGAATTGTCAATCCCCAACTGATTGTCAACACAACTCCATTGCAGACTGGAATCCTCAAGTTAGTGATGCCTGACGATATCAGCTTTGTGATCTCCGTAGTGCTTGCTGAATTAAACCATATTAAATATATATAATTAAACCAGGGTCTTAGGTTAAGCTCAGCACTCAAGAATCACAAAATGCTTTGTTCACATTGCTGTAGCACACAAAAAAAAACACCTGAGGATCACTGTGTGATATCGCAAAATCTCCTACATTTCTTGGGATAAATTAGGGGACAAACTTTTAGGGATTGGAGTCCTCAAGAACTGTTTTGCTTAAGCAAAAAATCCTCCCTGTGGATGTGTCTGCTATGCATAAGAAAATAAATTGCATGTGAAGATTAAGTGGTCCTCTAGATAATACATTTGTAAATGTCACTTTGTGAACAATGAACTTTGAAACCTTGGTTTTAACCAACTACTTCAAGATGCACAGAGGCTCACTTTGACCAATAAATGGCTGGTCTTCATTTCACAATATCCTTTCAAGTAATTGGCCAAATAAATAAATAGATTTGTCTCATGTTCCCCATGCATTTGATTTATGCTGCGCATTTGCTCGAGCAAAAAGTTGAATTTTATTTTGCTTTTTTTTTTAAACATTGTAATGAAATTTGGCCGAAAATCTGCTGTAAAAATCAATGTTCAATCCCGGTGTTCAATTTCAATTTTGTTTCTGATCGTACCGCAATTCCGAAATTGTAATGCTAGATGTACCTATTATTTTTGGCCTAATATTAAGGTACATAATATAGGGAGGAAATTAGGGCAATAAACCAAACAAATATTTAGTTAAAATTACACATTTTGGGGAAATCAATTTTCCACCCAAAAATTTTGAGCCATTAAACAAGTTACCTATGCAATTCAAAATGATTAAAGCAACATCACTTGGGCAGAAATGTAATCATTGTACCTCATACTTAGCTGGTTCTTCAAATGTATAGGGTGGTCAAACATTCACAGTTGGAAGAAATTGATCAAATGCAATGTTTACTATTTCTTCAATTTCAAAATATTGAGAGTAGTAGCAGCTAGGTTTTTGGACAATTGCAAATAACCCCATATGTTGGATTTTTTTAGAACAATCATAAAATTCATGTATGAATACGTTTGAATATAGTGTTGACCCACCAGACTAAACTTCTTCTTTCTCTTTGTCACTTTCTATATACAACAGGTTTGTCCCTCACAAAATGGGAGACACTACTTGCAGTGTGTTTAGCATGCAACCTTACCGCGTCACCCAGGAAGGATTTGGCGAATGTGATACCGAACGCGGACAGGCTATAATTACTGTAGCAACAACAGAGCCATTCATAGTGGAGGATCAGTATCTTCAACCAGGATCAAATTTCTTCATTGGTAAGTTTATCTGTAGTTTGAAGTAAATATGATACTAACAGGCCTGAACCAAGCAGGGTATTTAATTGTGGGGGTCTATAGGGTGATATATGTTATAGTAACCAATCTCACTTCTTACTACGGTATTCCAACTTCTATTTGTGTCATCCTAATGGATCTGGAAAAACTGTATACTTTCTTCATCCTTTGCCATGGTAGTTTAATCTTTTTCATCACATGGCAAAGGGGTGTATCAAGTAGAGAAAATACAACCTGACACTTTCTAGTAAGGGCAAGGTTTTCACTCAAAACCATACCATGATTTAACATTGGGGCCCTCAACATGTTTGACTGAGATCTGGGTACATGTGATATGTAGAGTTGATTTGAATACTATTGATAAATGTATATGAGTTGACTTCTGACGTCAGTGCCTGGTAGTATGCGCACGCATCATTACTACTTACATTGTTTTTTGCATGCGCATCATATTTTGTTCAGGGCTTGTGTTTTTAAAATTCCCACCACATCACAATAAGGCTATTGAACAGTGTAGTGTACACTCAAGTATATCAATATACCAGTCCCTTGCCTTTGTTGATAAACATTGAGGTCAACTCATCTATAGTCGAATCCAATTTCATGCATTCCTACACCTCAATGGCAGCCATAGCTGGGTCCCCCCTTAGGTCTATCCCACCTAAAATGATGTGGCCTTGATGGGGATATTAAACTGCATTCCATCACCTGTGTTACACGTAGACAAAAGAATGATGATAGTTTGAAACACAATACAATTCAACATCGATTTTTAAGCTGATTTAATCCACCCAATTGGGCAGTAACAACACCAGATTGGTGCAGACGGGACCCAGTAATGGCCGACTGAATTCTGACCATCACTTGGCTGGTTGGATTTGTCTATACATAACTGATGTATTCCTGGAGTAACTTATGTATACAGGGGATCGAAGGATGTATTCTGTGGGTTTGTGAACAGAACAATAAGTGTAGATGGTCTTAAACCAAACCAGGTCTGCATGACTCTATTCTATTGTAATCTGATAGATTTGACTTGCAACGGTATTCTCAGTATCATTACCAAGGAGTCAATGACCACAGGTCAAAAGATATCATGTGACTACATGACACTGCCACTTGTTTCATAACAGTACTTTCAGCTTCTGTTTTCTGATTTCGGACTGTAACTACCAATTTTGAGGAGGGGTAGGACATTGTGGACTGGCTCCATAGACACCTCTTTAGTAAGTCCAAACTATTTTAGCCAAGGTAGAGTGAAACCATGTTTTGTGGGAATGAGAAACTTCTCAGTCTAATTTTTTCTGTTTGGTTAGATGTATGATGCAACTGAACAGAAACAGAAATGAATACATAGCAGTAGCACAATTTAGATGCTCCAGCAGGACAAAGATTTAAAACCAGGTTTTTTCAAACCTGATTTTTTGTATTTTTGGCATATTTGTAGTATTTTCACATGTCCCAACTTATACCTAAATGGAATCAGCCACATTTGACTTTATGTCTGCCATAGAACTCCATGTTTAAAAACGACCAAAATAGCCAGTGAAGTTTCTTTCACTTTCCCTTGTTATTTAAGCTTATGGACAGAAAACCTTCCTGGCAGTTATTACTAATATTATTTCAGCATTTTGGGTAAAGAGTAACAAAGGATACCTCTATAAACTCTCCCCTCACTAGAGGAAGCATAGTCCTACATGACAGTACTCAAGCCTCTATCCCCTGTGGTTATGCCACTTGCGTCCAAAACATTTTCACAAATTTTGCTTAAAAAGACAATGAAAAATCTGCACTTTTCCAGATTTTTGGAGAATATTTTGAAAACATGTCCCATCTCTAAATTAGTTTTCAGATCATTTTGACCCAAAGTTTTACCAAAAAGCCTTAAAATGCACTCCAGGCATGTCTGCCACACATCTTTGTACCCACCACCTTCCCCCAGGTTGCTTTCTCAATGCCCTGGCACTCTCCAGATGAAGTGAGCTATCAGGTGTCATGCAGATACACACAGTATTTGTTTTAGCCAAGTATCTAAGTTTTCTATTGAATTTGGCCTTCTGGTGTGAAACTTATCTTGTCTGGTTGTGTTTATATGCAAGTATAAGTCAATTGAATACATACATTTGATGGTAGGATGTTTATCTTGGGTGGCTTGGAGTATCCAGCTACTGTTCAGGGTGACTCTATAACTCTATGTTATTGTGTTTGGTATCCCAGCTCAGTGTCTGTACCAACTAAAGTCTGCACAAAAAGTAACTCAGCTGTTATAAATACGCCTATAGCTTCAGAACTAAAAATTGTTTCCACAATATTTCAACATACAGCCTGTCTCAAAAAAAATTGTGCAAGTAAAAAGCGCCCTCTCTGGCAATTAGAAAATACCGTTGTGACATGATGCTTACATCAACGTCAAGGGCGTTGTCTCAGCTCTGAAATGCCGTTTGTTCTGTTCAATTTGCTTGTTTTAATCTCGAGGTATGTTTAGTTAAAGACGAAAGGGTAAAATCACAATTGTGCCACTTTTACTACATGTACTACGGAAGAGGGCTTAATATGTAACAGTGATAGCATCAAGTTTATCCGGAGTTCCTTCGCGCAATCTAAAGAATGCATCAATTACCCAATACAGTACTTTTCTGACTGTTTTTACTGTTTTATCATGATGCAGGAATGATGATTCTCTTTTTCCACTTAAAAGAGATTAAAAGATAAATAAATATTTCACATTCTGCTGTAAAATTAAATACATGTGCATGTCAATGATTTTATCATGGTAAATACTGTTCTCTTAGTTACTTCAGACATGTTAAAAGGCAAACAAATATTGCGCACTTATACATGTTATAGGTTAATGAACGCATATTACTTGTTGGGAGAGATATTAGACAAAATAATGCCGACGCTGATGTTGATCGTCTAATGCATGCACCCGAAAGGGAGTGCATTAGACGCATCAACATCAGCTATCATTGATTTACATGTACAGCTCTCTTCCCTAGTAAAAGTGGCACAATTGTGATTTTACCCTTTAGTGGTTAAATAAATATATCTCAAAACTGGAACAAGCAAATTGAACAGAACAAACGGCATTTGAGAGCTAAGACTGCGCCCGTGACGTTGATGTAAGCATCTTGTCACAACGGTATTTTCCAATTGCCAAAGAGGGCGCTTTTCACTTGCACAATTTTTTTTGAGACAGGCTGTAGAAAGAAGGACGATTTATTTACGCGCATTTTGATACCCCATTTGTCCAATATCGTTCAATATTAACATCACAGCAGTGTTGTCAAAGAAAATTACCCGAATTTAAAAGTTGCAGCTATTTGTTTTGATTTGAAGTCAGCGCGAAGGTAACTAGAGGGTGTTACGTGCCACAATGCTTGCGTAAAAACCATTGATCGCTGTAAACTGCAACTTTTAAATTCGGGTATTTTTCTTTAAAAGCACTACTGTGTTGTTAATATTGAGCGACATTTGACAAATGGGGTATCAAAATGCGCGTAAATAAATCGTCCTTCTTTCTATGTAAAAATATTATGGAAACAAATATTAGTTCTGAAGCTATAGGCGTATTTATAACAGCTGAGTTTCTTTTTGTGCAGACTTTAGATTTAATTATAGCAATAATGCCTTCCATCATTGACATGTGCATGTGAGTGTGTATTACCAAGTTTACAGGAAGCAGTGTTCCCAGCTACTCAGGAAAATTAGGAGAATGAAAATCCATTTTCAGGGGAAAACTCAAGAAATTTGAGAAAAAACAGCCAAAATCAGGGAAAACTTGGGGAATTTGATTGGCCCAAGAGGGCAATTATATTAGTAATTTTGGCATACACATGTCTTGCATACAACGTATAGCTCCATCTCTTAGGTATTCATTTGAAACATTCTACATCCTGATACAAACCTTGGCCAAGTATTTTGTGAACATTCTCAATCATCCAGATAGGTAAATAACTTAAAGTGGATATTTAAAACTTATCTGGACTATTTGGTATTTCTGGTGGAATTGTGGAGATTTGTCAGGGAAATATCAGGTCATTTGGTTTGTAAAATGCTTTTTTTCTTTTATACGGTACTTCATGTGATTTGTGAAAATGATCCGTAAGACATATTTCTATATTTATATCAGCACTATGAGGTTATTTTATACTTGCCACTTTATAAAATCTCTGTTGATTATTTATTTAGAAGCACATGTTTTCATCAATATGCAGCTAAAGACTATAGGGATTACCTGTATACCTCAATGTGTTATTTATGTAAATGCTTTCTGCATGCATAAAACTGAAATAGATGAATGTGTGTAAATTGTGTTACATATAATGTGTTACGATCAAGCAAAATCAGTCGGAACTAGGCAATATTGATTTTGATATATAGCCAAACAAAGGAAATATTTCCTTTTGTTTCCTGTTGTTTTGGAAACTCTTTGACTGCTTATATCTTTGGAACTGGTTGTTCAAATGGGGTTTTCTGCAAAATCCAGATTTGTAAATGCTTTTTACTATCCTATAAGAAACTAAAAATTTAATATTTATGAGTTCCGACTGATTTTGCTTGATCGCATCACATATGATTACCAAATGTTTTCTTTGAATCTTAAAGGTTTGTGGTCGAAATCTTAAAGGTTTGTGGTCGAATTGTTCATATTGTGTTTTCCTATATTGAGACCTACTACAAGTAAAGTAATCTATTTCCACATGTTGAGTCAGGGCCGGATTTGCCTTTTTGGGGGCCCTGGGCCAGGCCAAAATTTGGAGGCCGCAAACGCACTCATGTGGCCAAGTTTTTAGATCTTACCAGGACATTTGCGCGGGAAGCGTGTGGGCAAAATTTCAATTTTAGACTATTTTATCCCCGAATTGAAGCTAATTTGGCCAACTTGGTTTTTAGATCTTACCAGGACATTTACGCGGGAAGCGTGTGGGCAAAATTTCAATTTTAGACTATTTTATCCCCGAATTGAAGATAATTTTGCTATTGAACAAGCCAGTTTGCAATTTTTGTAGGCTATTTTGGCCCAAAACATGGTGTTTTTCGGCTAAAATGGAAGATACACACTGTACAGGGCCCGGGCCCATCTGGCCCCATGGTAAATCCGGCCCTGTGTTGAGTCATATTGCTCCAGCGGTTTGAATATTAGAAGCAAAAGCATGTATAGCATGCAACATCCAACAGAACAGTGCATTGTCTTCCAGTGGTGGTTTTCACTTTCACAATTGTGTTCGCACTGTCTAAACTAAACTTCTCTGTGAAAAATATGAACTTTTATCTCATACCAAAATCTGCATTTGATGGGTTAAGTGGAGGATGACAGTGTTGTCAATTGGGTCACACACCTGTAATATTATTTTACATGTAATTAGTGTTGAGAATATGGTTAATTAATGTTTTCTATGAATCTTAATAATATTTTACATACCATATTATCTGTAATAAATGCCCCGGGAGCGTTGCATTTTAATATGAATCTTAATATTATTTTACATAACATATTATCTGTAATAAATGCCCCGGGGGCATTGCATTTTCCCAAAAGGGGGGCGTTTATTAGAAGTGAATTTTCAGTGAAAAAAACTTCAAAATCGGGTTTAAATTCCCGATGGTGCTCCTGTAGAAAGGAGGGATTTACGACTATACTATTACCTATACTGATGGCGGCGCCCACATAATCGCGAGGGACATGATATTTTTGGTAAATTGGAGGGGGCATTTATTAGAGGGGGAGCGTTTAATACAAACACTTTCAGGGTCAGAATTTCGTTTCACAGTGCGAGAATCAATCTTGATTCTTGCAGAATAAATTTGCGGAAATCATTTGATTTCATTCTGTGTAAACTACAAACGTTTGCGGGAATCAACTTTGATTCACGCAAATCTGTTCATGAGAATCGATCCTCTGATTCACGCTGACTTTCCAAGTGTTTTGAAATCCTTTTGAGCTAGGGAATATATTATATTATATGTTAGTGAATATTTAGTGAAAAATGTTAACATTTTGACAACATTAACCTAATTTACAACCGCCACTTTTAACTACACATTTTACAAAATAATAACTTACATTTTGCCTGTTAAAAAATTCAGACGGGGGTTACTACTAACGACCAATTTCAGCAGTGCGAAATCATGCTATGTGCAAATTTGGTTACGTGTGTAAACTGTTCCGTCGCTTTAATATGGAAGTCATTGTACTACGTAATCCATCACTAGTCACATGCAGAGGTCATTGATGGATATCAATAACCTCCACGTATATGCGTGTGATACGCAGAGGATGTTCCCTTCAATCCTACCTGCTACCTTCAGATTATTTGAGAATATTCAGTGATGAGGTGAATAAAATGCATTTTTTCATCAATACATTTTGATATTCGTCATATTATTAGATTTCAAATTCTCACCACACAACATCAGTGATAGCCAGTGAAAACAATTCCACTGAAACAATCCAGGATTCAAACCTGGGACCTTCTTTTTACCGGTCCAACTCATATGTTAGTCAGCTGTGGAAAAGCTGAAATTTTTTAATCTATTATTCTTCTACTGTTTCCTTCTTTCTTTTTCCCTCCCTCCTTCCTTCCTGTCTTCCTTGTCTTGTATCATTCTCCTTTCCTTGCCTGTCTTGGACCAACCATGCATAAACAAGACATGGGTAATATCAGTTAAAAACATTTGTAGCACTCACAAATGAAATAGTGAAACAAGATTTTGCCAGATGCAATAAAGCAAAAAAATATGAATAAGATACTTTTAAGGTAATTGGGTAGGTGCATCATCTGGTAATCCCGACAAAAAATTATGAAAGTAATATTCCAGAATGCTACTGGTTACAAAGGCTTTTAAAATGCTATACTGCAGGCCAATTTTTGAATCAGCATCATTTCTCCAACTTTTAGCATGCATCCCAAATTGATAAATCCTCTTGATGATATCAGATATTATTGGTTACAATATGACCAAAACACATTAGCACTACTATGTTATAAAAAGAAATCATTATTTATTCAAATATAAAGCCTGCAAGCTACCAACAGGAAAATTCTCTAATGAATAAAATATAGCAACATTCTGTCACATTTTTTCTCCTCTTTTGTACATCAATAATTCTGACAGTACTTGCACCTTTCCTGTCATGTGAATGTAAAATTGACTTCAATTTGCGAGGATGTTCATTTTAACGCTTGCTTGCTTTAGTAGTCTGCCAATAGCAGTAGACACTTTTATTTCCACCGCATTTTTGATCCTCTGTGCATCTCCATGGGTGATGATTATCAGAGATGGCCAGCATTCACTTTTGATGTCTGTTATTGTAAAGCTCAGATTTCAAGTGTTCAATACATTTTCTTATTTTGTGATTTCTCTTCTCTGATCAGTATATGCTATTCTTGTGTTGCTTTAAATATTTAAAAGTGATATTATGTCACCATAATACTTTTTCACACTTTCACATTAGTGATTACCATGGCATTTTTACATCTCATGTACAATAACTCTCCATGTACATGTTACAATAGCAAATGGATAGCAATAAGTGTTCATGCTTTATCTTATGTGCACCATAATAACTTACAGAGGTGTGGCAGTCCAAATTTTGTGTTCTATTTTTATTTTAGATTGAGACCTACTATTAAAACAATATGTTTCCCAATTTTGAGGTGTATTGCTCCAGTGATTTTGATATGACAAGCAAAAATGTGTTAGTGCTCTGCGTGCTAGCCATGCGCTTCAATGGAAAAAGTTCAAGTTTTGAAATATTTTCTCAAAATATCAAGAGCTATCTTAAGAACTACTGAACCAATACTAGGCTTGTTTGTACTAATTTTAATGCATTTTTCATGCTGATTCCAAATATAGTCATGAAAATTTACATTTCTGAAATTTTTGAATTTTTAAAAAAATTTTGAAACTTGTCGTCTGCAGTCGACACCCGCGTGAAGAGAGTTAACAATGCCCCATAGGATAGTACATATAGATTGCTGGTGTGTTACCACAAATCACTAGTTTGTTCACACCATTTAAATGAAAATATCTTGGGCATTAAATTTCACTGGGGTAATGAAAAAAATATGAGCTTTCTTCTGATACCAAAATCTCAGTTTTGATGAAGAAAAATGGGGGGATGAGGCTGTCGATTGGGTCAAGGACCTTTAAATGCACAATGCGGTAAAAAAAAAAAAAAATGACATACTTGTTACTATATTGAAACAATTTGCACATGAAATCCCAATACATATCTTCAACAACACCAATATATTTATAGAAAGCGTGGGAATTCACAGCAACATTACAATTTGATGAGGTTTAATTGTTAATTTCATATTCATACTGCACTTAATATTAATGCAAGAAGTTTGATTAATTTGTAAGATGAGAGAAATAGTACCTCATTAATTGAATCAAATAAATGTTGTTTTACAATTTTTCAACAAATAGTATATAGAAAAACAATTGGAACAGCAATAGCTTTTGTTACGAAAATAACTTGTAAACATCTGGATAAAAAAGAAACATATCAAAGTCTAGAAACAACTATTTAGCTATCTCTTTTCAATCTTATAAACTGACAGCAAGAAACTTTAGACAAAAAACAATTATCTCCATTGCAAGTCTAGCATAAGATGTCAGAATGTGAGCCCAACACATCCCATGTAGTGGGTCTCATATGAGGTATACTGGTAATAAACACCACATATATGCAACATGTTGACAGTATAAACCCAGCTGCAATAATACAGGATATATTACACATTTATTAAGAAGATATGGATTAATTATTACTTGATATCTATCAATACATTCAACATGAAATTGAAGAGTAAATTGGAAGATGAGAAGGGGGTGTTATAAATGTGAGAATTCCATATGATACCTTTCTTCTATATTATAATAACTGAGGTGGGCTATATGCCAAGTGTAATTTGAATACTGATAATCATCTTAAAGGTGCTATCAGTGACAGAATAGTTGATAATGTTAGAGAAGTTTTCTTGATTTTTCATTAGCAAAAGAAGGAAGAAAACAGCATTGCCAAAATAGGTGAAGCTCTATTCAAGTGCATGTTGTTATAAGTGTACAAATAGAAACTGCCAACAAACATTTCTCCTCAAATAATGATAAAATTGGATGGATGTTATAAGACTATAGCCTTCCAAAAGGTTCCCAAGATGACAGGTAAACAGGTCATTTTCAGTCTTAACACTTGCAGAACAGGGGTCATATTCTTGCATGTCTGCTTGTCCTGGGATCCCTTACTTTCTTGTTTTGGATGGTTTGGACCCATTAAATTACAAGTTGAAATTGGAATCAGTCCTCTCTTGGTCGATACAAACAAGAAGGAGTCAGTCCTCATTTGGTCTATACAAATAAAATTGCATCAGTCCTCACTTGGTCTATACAAGTATTTTTCTTGTCTCATGAAAACAATTTACATAGATTATCAAAAAGCAAAATAAAATATAAGCTAATGATAAATTAAAACATAATGATCTGAGTTTTAATGAGGCATTTGTTCTGGTCAGGAAAATCAATAAATTACACTAATTGAGTCATATTTTATTCAAAATCACCTATGCCTTTAATATGATAGTGTCAAAATCATGTGTGCATAAAAGGTCAAAAACCCATAGCAGTGTTTATTACTAGTGATGGATGAAGTTGCAATATTGATATTATTGATGTGTTAGTTTTGAATTGATAAACTGCTTTCCTTCCTTCCTTCCTCTCTCCATCTGTGCCTTCCTTCCTTCCTTCCTTCCTTCATTCTTTGCTGCACTTTTTTTCAATGCATCAGATTAGCAAAAAGTACAGTTCATGGTTTTTTGAAGTGCATACATCATGCATGCCTCTATTAATAGGTTATTTAATTATGTAATCCATAACTCCAACTATCAGCAGTAGATAGTAATTACTAATTCAGAAATATATAAAACCAACCTATACAATATTTTTGATATTCCTTAAAGCAATAATGTGTGATTTGCATAAAGAATATATTCCTATTTAAATGTTAGTTTTCACTAATAGCACATTGTCCCCTTTTAATTTCAAGCCAAACAAATGAGGTAATACAAAGAAAATTGCTATCTCATTCCAACGCTTACAATGCATGTATCAGCTCGCTGATTGTATTATTATTGTCATGAATATTGGCGTAGTTGTACACAGCTAGGATGAACAAACAAGACGTAAAAATAATAGTGATATAAACACAGATTATACGTCAAGATGGACACCGCTTACACAGGCTTTACAATGTGTGTATAATCTCACCGATCGTATAATTATCATGATAGTTGGCAGAGCTACGCGCAGCTGATGTGATGTACAAACGAGACGTACGAAGAATAGCGATATGCATACGGTTTATACGGTACGTCACTGATTCAATGATTCAATATGTTCAATCCATGTATACATTAGCAGACTAGACCTATCCGTACATGGATTGAACACTACGGACAGGTCTAGTCGGCTACTACATGGATTGGACACTACGGACAGGTCTAGACGGCTAATACATGGATTGGACACTACGGACAGGTCTAGTCGGCTAATACATGGATTGGACACTACGGACAGGTCTAGTCGGCTAATACATGGATTGGACACTACGGACAGGTCTAGTCGGCTAATACATGGATTGGACACTACGGACAGGTCTAGTCTGCTAATACATGGATTGGACACTACGGACAGGTCTAGTCGGCTAATACATGGATTGGACACTACGGACAGGTCTAGTCGTCTAATACATGGATTGGACACTACGGACAGGTCTAGTCTGCTAATACATGGATTGGACACTACGGACAGGTCTAGTCGTCTAATACATGGATTGGACACTCACGGACAGGTCTAGTCGCCTAATACATGGATTGGACACTACGGACAGGTCTAGTCTGCTAATACATGGATTGGACACTACGGACAGGTCTAGTCTGCTAATACATGGATTGGACACTACGGACAGGTCTAGTCGTCTAATACATGGATTGGACACTACGGACAGGTCTAGTCGTCTAATACATGGATTGGACACTACGGACAGGTCTAGTCTGCTAATACATGGATTGGACACTACGGACAGGTCTAGTCTGCTAATACATGGATTGGACACTACGGACAGGTCTAGTCTGCTAATACATGGATTGGACACTACGGACAGGTCTACTATCTGTTCAATTAGCTTAGATTCTTGTATTTTTAAGATATTTGAAAAAATAAAACACTGTGATCAAAGTCATCAAAGAAAAGTGTTACCACAGCCTTAGACCCAACGTGATTTATACTTGTCAAATTCCAAAGTTCAATTTGAAACCCCAATTCTTTTCAATTTTGGTCTTTTCCCGCGATATTTTTATAAAACGCCGTAGAACGTCGGGTACCATAAACTTTTTTGAATCAATCCATTTAGTGCAATGGGGACGAATGCCATAATAATTAGATGCGCTCAGATAGTATTCGACCATCCGCATCAGTAAGTATTGTCCAGCTAAATAGCTATATTTGCCAGTAGGCCTAATTTGTGTTGAAACCCCACTGTTGAAACATTACGTTATTATAAAAATGTGAATATGAACTAAGGTTTTCCAGAATAGGCCCAACTTATATAAATACATTCCTTGCGTATTTATATATATTTTTGCTAAGAAATGATGGTATTAAACAAAACTCAATTTACATTGTAAACCAGTTGAAATAAGAACGAAATCCATAATTTTAATGTCATTGTTTAGGAAAAAGATAATGCTCAGCATAATGTTATGCATAAAACGTAATCGCGCATATAATTTAGTGCAACAAAAACAGGTGGACCATCATCACCTATAGACCCTATCCAATAACCGGAACGGTATAACAATTGAAATGGCAGGACATATTGGTGGACAGATTGTTTTGCTGAATTGGATAGGGTCTATGCCCTAAGTTGAAAATGGACCGTCCCACTCGATTTGTGAAAAGGTCGCGAACCCTTTTGGTGGACCCAAGTAACTGCCTAAAATGAGGCAAAATTGAAAAGAAATGGGGTTTTAAATTGAACTTGAATTTGAAAAGTTAAAATCACATTGGGTCTAAGGCTGTGCTAACACTTTTCTTTGATGACTTTGACCAAATTTTTTTATTTTTTCAAATATCTTAAAAATACAAGAATCTAAGCTAATTGAACAGACAGTAGTCGGCTAATACATGGATTGGACACTACGGACAGGTCTAGTCGGCTAATACATGGATTGGACACTACAGACAGGTCTAGTCGGCTAATACATGGATACCAATCATCTTGTTCATTCTGTATCAAAACCTATATGAGCTAGACATTAGCAGAAGACATTGCAGAATCATACTCTTCAGCACTTAGTTGTAAATCTTATAATACTTGAAAATGAATATAATTTTTGCATTTCATATTTAGTGCCTAAGGCACAAAACTTGTTTCACTCTAGCAGCCGCTACCTTTCACATGTTTCACAGCACAGACAGTACTTTAGGCTTTTATTTGCTTTCACACTTATTCATAGACAGACAAATGAATGAGATGGAAATTGCTATTGATAAAACACTTAAATATCTAACCAAAACAAGATGTTCATGTTGCTAAATTGAACTTAATGTAATAAGAAAACAAATCTACTGATTACTTTTAATAATTCAGGATACTTTTTAATCTTCATGAAAAGTTATTGCAAATGTATTTGGCTGCTGATACACTTGACAGAAAAATTATTGTGACTAATAAATATTCATTAGAAATTCGCTGTCGATCTGTACACAGACAGAAATTGTGAGTATGCCGGTTCGATTCCCAAGCTGAGTCTGCCCTGTGAGTCTGATTTGATTGACTGTCCCAATCTATTATATGCATAGATCCACGATCCTGTTTATATACAAAGAAAGTTGAGTTCCGAATTTGAAAGTTGAGTTCAGGTTCAGTGTAAATGGGGTCTTTGTCTTACTTCCTGCATTTATAGGCTGTCACCTTCATTTCAAATAAAAAAAAGTGTGAAAATGTATTGTATTTGAATAATTCATTCTTTGTAAATCTGTTAAGCAGTAGTTCTATTCTTGTTGACAGAGTTAGCTATAGCTACTTGAAACAAGTAGTTTGTTGAAGCAGCTACATCCGGGATGCGTCCTGTCAACCAAACATCCTCAGCTATACCTTGCCATGGCATTGTGAATTAGATGATGTCAAATCACTTTTTTCTTTGCAGCCATCAAACCAAGGTGTCTAGCTGGAATTGTTGTTGTAAGTAAGATGCCTTGTGGGGTTAGAGTAACGTGCGCTAGCACTAGGATCCACAACATGTTCATCTATCAGGGCACAGTTCTTTAACCCCAATACATTTGTACATTCATTGAATGACCTTTGAAAATTTGAGTACACAAACTCATACTCTGCAATTAGAGGTTATTTTGCAATATGAGTGTTTAATTGAGGTTATTGAACTATGCCATTGGGATGAGGCCACTGTGGTCCATAGTGTAGACCACATTCTGTTGACCAGTACAAATTAGTTGAGCTTTATGGGAAGAGCGAATCTTTTAAGAAATGTGGCAAGATAACACACCAAACATTCATTATCCCTCTGCAGGAAACATGGGAAATCAAGGAACGTATTTGAAGGGGGATAAATCTTGCACAGTCATGCTTTTGTAAAAGATGTTTCCTTTTTTGAGTCAAAGTAGAGAGTTTTTGCTTTTCCCCCAGAGACCATATCTTACACTTCCCACAATGCATTTCTTCCATTTCAATTTTCTATATTGATTTGCTATCTAGTGCAACATGGGTCGATAGTGACAAAAAGTACCTCAATAAACAGAGCACATCCAGAGCTTGCAAAATATGTTTATTTCTTGCCTATCAACCTATGTTTAGCCAGTTTATTCTCAACAGGAAAACAAAGGGAACCTGTACAAAGTAATAGAAGTTCATTTGCTGTAATGATGCGATGCATCATATGGGGCTCATGTTATGCTACAGATGGTTGGCTGTCCGTCCATCTGGCTGTCCGGGCAGAAGCAAAATTATTAATCTGCTCTTCAGCTTATATGCAATTACCGATCAACTTCAAACTTGATAAAGTGATAGAATATGGTGACCTGATGTACTGTATAGTTTTGTGTCATGTTATTTGCATATTTATGAATATTAATGAGCTTATTTGCATATTGTGCCTCAATTTTCGTTAATCCACTCTGCTGCTTAAACACAATAACTGATCCACTTCAAACTCGGTATGGTGATAGGATATGATGGCCTCATGTGCTGTTTAGTTTTGTGTCATACTATTTGTATATTTATGCATATTAATGAGCTTATTTGCATATTTTGCATCAATTTTAATTAATCCAGCTGAAATGCATTAATTGATCAACTTCAAAGGTGGTATGGTGACAGGATATGGTGGCCTCATATACTGTACAGTTTTGTGTCATGTTATTTGCACATTTATGAATTATGTATTAATGATTTGCAATTTGCAAACCTTTGTCGTGGGGCCACCTTAATTATGATCCGCATATTATAGTTTTTCATGTTCATATTTATCATGAATGCTCATCAGCAAAGACTATTGTATAAACATCTAAATTCTCATCCAATGAAATATGTACCATATTCTAAATTAATCTTGTATGAATGAAAATAACAGGGTTCTACATTCTATGGTAGAAAATAATCTGCCGAATACTGGGTACCAAAATCTGCAAGCGAGACCCATTTGTTATGTATAAACTATAAGGCCTTGTCTATCTATTCCTGAGGCCATTGGTTCTCCCGGTCACAATTGGATGACAAGTGACCTTATTTCTGCCATCTCATGACCCACTTTGCGTGGGTAAAATGCTTGATATTCAATTCCACCATACGTTAGGATGGTAATAAAGCAACCAGAAGTCTATGATTTGGGTTGTAGAAGTGGACCATGACAGCCTTGCCAATCCTCTGCTACATAAAGCCTAATGTGTGCTAAATACACTTTGAGTGTAACTACAAATAATGCATACCTTAAGCTTATTCACTACTTCAGAGTGATTTGCAGCAGATCTAAGCCTAATGAGCAATTCACAATGTTCAATTTAGAATACTCTCCTGCAGAATGGTCGACTGCAGATCCGTCGGATAACGCTCTTTCAATGGGAAATGAACTTTGCTGCTTGGATGATGTCACAATGAGGTTAGTATTTATTCCGGTATAAAAGCGTGTTCCGACCGATCTGCACTCGACCGGCCTCCCTGACAGCCCTCATAAATTCTCTAGGACTGTAGCTAGGCCCATGACAGGAACGCCTAATTTTTGGGAAAACTTGATCGAACTTATACTTATTGACATGCGGTGGTAGTAAAGTGCTATGAGATAGACACTGCATGAGTTGCATTCATCATTGTTTTACCAATATTCTTGTAATACTTACCTAAACTGCTATTGTTATGGATGTCAGCATTAGTTCAGTGACATAACATGAATCATCCTAGGGGGGGGGCACCAACCATGATTGGAGGAGGGCACCTGGCCTGATGGGGGCACAAACCTTTTTTCGGCCATTTTCCTGTGGGATTTTCTAAATTTTCAGATTGATTGGGGGCACATGCCCCTGTGTCCCTATGACACTACACCACTGCCACTACACCTCCAACTGCCCCCAGCCCTTGACACATAGTGTCATGCTAGTTGTCTCATCCATGCAACCAGCATAGGGCAGATTTGGGACAGTTAGGGCTAAACAATTTCTCTTCTAGACAAAAACAGAGCCGTGTTAATGTTTGATAGTTACTGTAAGACCTTTTTTTAATATCAAATCTCTCATGACATTTAAAGTGTAAGAAATATATGGCATATCAATGTATCTTGGTCATGAATTGTTAAATGGTCATTAAACACATCATTCCAAGTCTATAAATTGAGCCATGTTATACTCCTTGTAATCAGTTAAATGTAGTGAATATTTCATGACATTCATTTTGATCACAGAACAACATGGACATATTGAAAGTTCATCTTTGCAAAATGTTTAACAATTTCTGACTGTAGATAACCACAAGATGCCAGGAACCCAGAATGTTCCAGCAAGCTTTTGTTTTGTTTGTAGATTTTGCAAGAAACTGGAAAATAAGTACTCTAAAATTGTGTGTGATGATGTATATTATAGTGGAATAGAAGTGTGCATGTTGCATTATTCATTGTCATCAACTCCATGCATTTCCTGTCATAAGTCTACACTTACTGCAAACAAATACAGGTCAGTCAAATAGCCTGCAATCAAATATATCAGTATATACTAAAGCAGAATAACGATTACATGAAATACTGCAATCAAATATATCAGTATATACTAAAGCAGAATAACTATTACATGAAATACTGGAATCAAATATATCAGTACTAAAGCAGAATAACTATTACATGAAATACTGGAATCAAATATATCAGTATATACTAAAGCAGAATAACTATTACATGAAATACTGCAATCAAATATATCAGTATATACTAAAGCAGAATAACTATTACATGAAATGCTGGAATCAAATATATCAGTATATACTAAAGCAGAATAACTATTACATGAAATACTGGAATCAAATATATCAGTATATATTAAAGCAGAATAACTATTACATGAAATACTGCAATCAAATATATCAGTATATACTAAAGCAGAATAACTATTACATGAAATACTGGAATCAAATATATCAGTATATACTAAAGCAGAATAACTATTACATGAAATACTGCAATCAAATATATCAGTATATACTAAAGCAGAATAACGATTACATGAAATACTGGAATCAAATATATCAGTATATACTAAAGCAGAATAACTATTACATGAAATACTGGAATCAAATATATCAGTATATATTAAAGCAGAATAACTATTACATGAAATACTGCAATCAAATATATCAGTATATACTAAAGCAGAATAACTATTACATGAAATACTGCAATCAAATATATCAGTATATACTAAAGCAGAATAACTATTACATGAAATACTGGAATCAAATATATCAGTATATACTAAAGCAGAATAACTATTACATGAAATACTGCAATCAAATATATCAGTATATACTAAAGCAGAATAACTATTACATGAAATACTGGAATCAAATATATCAGTATATACTAAAGCAGAATAACTATTACATGAAATACTGAAATCAAATATATCAGTATATACTAAAGCAGAATAACTATTACATGAAATACTGCAATCAAATATATCAGTATATACTAAAGCAGAATAACTATTACATGAAATACTGGAATCAAATATATCAGTATATACTAAAGCAGAATAACTATTACATGAAATACTGCAATCAAATATATCAGTATATACTAAAGCAGAATAACTATTACATGAAATACTGCAATCAAATATATCAGTATATACTAAAGCAGAATAACTATTACATGAAATACTGGAATCAAATATATCAGTATATATTAAAGCAGAATAACTATTACATGAAATGCTGGAATCAAATATATCAGTATATACTAAAGCAGAATAACTATTACATGAAATACTGCAATCAAATATATCAGTATATACTAAAGCAGAATAACTATTACATGAAATACTGGAATCAAATATATCAGTATATATTAAAGCAGAATAACTATTACATGAAATGCTGGAATCAAATATATCAGTATATACTAAAGCAGAATAACTATTACATGAAATACTGGAATCAAATATATCAGTATATACTAAAGCAGAATAACTATTACATGAATTACTGCAATCAAATATATCAGTATATACTAAAGCAGAATAACTATTACATGAAATACTGCAATCAAATATATCAGTATATACTAAAGCAGAATAACTATTACATGAAATACTGCAATCAAATATATCAGTATATACTAAAGCAGAATAACTATTACATGAAATACTGCAATCAAATATATCAGTATATACTAAAGCAGAATAACTATTACATGAATTACTGCAATCAAATATATCAGTATATACTAAAGCAGAATAACTATTACATGAAATACTGCAATCAAATATATCAGTATATACTAAAGCAGAATAACTATTACATGAAATACTGCAATCAAATATATCAGTATATATTAAAGCAGAATAACTATTACATGAAATACTGGAATCAAATATATCAGTATATACTAAAGCAGAATAACTATTACATGAAATACTGGAATCAAATATATCAGTATATATTAAAGCAGAATAACTATTACATGAAATGCTGGAATCAAATATATCAGTATATACTAAAGCAGAATAACTATTACATGAAATACTGCAATCAAATATATCAGTATATACTAAAGCAGAATAACTATTACATGAAATACTGGAATCAAATATATCAGTATATACTAAAGCAGAATAACTATTACATGAAATACTGCAATCAAATATATCAGTATATACTAAAGCAGAATAACTATTACATGAAATACTGGAATCAAATATATCAGTATATATTAAAGCAGAATAACTATTACATGAAATGCTGGAATCAAATATATCAGTATATACTAAAGCAGAATAACTATTACATGAAATACTGGAATCAAATATATCAGTATATACTAAAGCAGAATAACTATTACATGAAATACTGGAATCAAATATATCAGTATATACTAAAGCAGAATAACTATTACATGAAATACTCAGTGTCTAAATACCCATGTTTGAATTTGTAAGGTAGTAAAATATCAGTCAAGGAGTTGAGAAATCCTTTGATTTCTACTGATTTTTGAGATGCTATTTTTATTGGACCATGTCTCAAAACAAGCCTGCCCCAACCATTTGTGGTGGAATGGCCACAATTATGTTAATAATATGATTGTAAAGCATACAGATCATTTTCATCAATTAAATCAGTATGAACATTATTATATAGAGGATATTAAACACTCAAGCCAAGTTTTCAAGACAGCATTTTGTATTTTGTAAAACAATGGTACTGTGAAAGTGTGAGGAACATATATTTAGTAAATATTATTTACACAAACCCTTTTATACTATTAGAAAAAAAAGTTATATGGTTCTACATACAGACAGCACAAGACTCCAAAATAGTTCTTTCTGGCATTTACAGAACCTTTTTATACCTAAAATAGTTCTTTCTGACTTTTGCAGAATCCTTTTTAGTTCTTCTTATAACCATTTAGGGTTCAACATACAGGACAGCTTAAGAATGAACTTTTTAGGTTCCACTTTGAACCATTTGTTTTTCTAAGAGTGTAAGGAACTTCACATGTAATCTTGAAAATAGTTTGTCTGATTTGGTTCACCATTTACAGATTTTGTTCAATGTATTCTGCCCAAAGAAACTCAATATACATGAGTCTCATTTATTCATATGAAACTTATATGGATACTGCTGAATGTATTAAACATACAGGTCTACCTTTTGTGTATATTCCAAGTAAACATGCATTCTTTCAAATCAGGTATTCCAATCAGCTTCAATATGCACACTTGAAAGTCACACTGATTTCATTTATATTTTCTTAGCACGTCATACACGTGGCAGTGCAGTGCTCGATAGATTCTTGAGCTCACAAAACATTTCAGAAATTAGTATATTCATCGTGTTCCTAAAATATAGTAAGTGTTTGTACAGAGATAAAGACTGGAATACATGATTTGCAAAATGCTACAATTTCAATGGTGTAAACCGTGAAGTAAAAATGCTGTTCTTGAAAGATGAATGTCTCAACAAAAATGTGCAAAACTTGAAATGTCACTCCTCAAGGAGCAGTGTCTTCAAGCAAGATGAGCTATTTTAGTAATTTGAGAAAATGACCAAAAAGAAGTGCTGAACTGCTTTTGTATTTCTTTGTTATCTACACTTGCATGATTTAAGAATTGTAACTCAACAAATCAAATGAGAAATGACGTAGGGGTTGAATATTTTAATTATGTTTCATCTATGTTCTTTAAAAACATGGATGACAGACAGGGGAAGGGGGGTCATCTTTGAAACTAAAATACAGGTAAATTAGGTAATTCTTGGCCAAGTTCAAACACTCAGAATGCTAGTGACTCTGCGATAAACACACACACATAGTGCAGTACAGAAGATAGCATGCACGCGCCTTACATGGACACAACACATACATTCGAGCTTGGCCAAGAATTACTTAATTTACCTGTAGTTACGTTCATAGGACTTCTGTGATCATATTGTTTGTTTCCTGCATCCAATTTTGATGGCCAATTCACTTACTGGAACTACTGAATCTGGAAAATGCATGTTATAAATTGATCATGTCTAAATGAGCAAAATGTTTAAAATATGACTTCCCTCTTAGGCTATCAGAATTATTTTCTTTCAAAATCATGCAAAGAAGGTTTTTGAACAAAGCATGTGTATGAATATAAAAGAAATAGCTTTTTTCCATGATTTATTTTCGGGATATCCAACAATGCAAAAAGGTTTATGAAAGCTGATTAATCAGTTAGTTTATTTAGGCACTAAGCACACATTTTTAGTTCTCAAAAAACATTTTTGAGAATATGGTTCTTTCAGACTCACCCTGTATAAATGCAAGTATCAGAATGTGTGGTAATACTTGAATAGCCTTGAATAGCAACATTTACACATCATGCACAGATCAATAGGACAAACCAAGAACCGGTGGACTTTCTTGCAAGTGGGAGACGTACAGTAGTCGTGTTTAATTAACCTTCCTGTGCCGGCACAATAAGCGTGACATTTAGCTGAAATTTGAGTGTGTTTATATCTCGTGCAAAGTATCTAATTAAACTGGTATGGGAATTTCTGTACAGGCAGATGTAATAGAATGTGAGCACAACAGCTGCTTAATGTTACACTAATTCACAATATTGAGTAGAGAAGTTGTAATTTCACTCTTTCTGTAATGATGTGCTATGAAAATAGTCACAGATGTAACATGGTCAAGTAGAGAATCATCGTTAGAGTAAAGATAATAGATAAACATATTAAAACCCTTGATGTACAATTAATTAAGCAGAAATTAACAAAAGGAAGCTATTGAACTCATGGTACATTTGAAGGTACACAACGGTTTCTCCCTTATTTGGCAAAACAATAACGGTTTAGCCATGAGGCATTCAATAGCAATGGATGATAAAGGAACTGATGTCGGAACATAAAACACAAATTAAAGATTTCCAATATCCACCTCTTTGTTTTAGGTAATTAAGCAGTGCAATGTAATGAGTTTTTGTGTGACATTTTAATTTGGTGACAGTATTTGGTGATTATTAGCTTTTGAAATGTTATGTGAGATGTAAGGAGTGTCAAAGTACTAAATTATGTGTCTTGGGTATGATTAGCTAGATCAAAAGAGAACCAGTTTGTAAAAAGGGGAAGATTTTATAGAGTTTCAGATCAGAATAAATGATCTGTATAAGTAGAGTCATGACATTAAAGTTAAGACTACATTTGCCATTCTAGCTTCTTTGTATGATAAAACATTGATGGAAAAATAGAAATTGTAAAAAATCAAAAGAGAAATATTGATACAAAATATATCATAATAAAAAAAATCAAATTTAAAACATTGATAGAAATATAAACCATAAAAGAAATCAAATTTTAAACATACATCAAATAACAGAAATCAAATACATTTTTGTAGAAAGTTATTAATCCAGATTATCTAACCCCTATGGCAATGTCGCTCTTTGTATCATAAAGCATTGATAACAAAAATAGATATAGTAAAAAATCAAAAAGAAATATTGATAGAAAATACATCATAAAATATCAAATTCAAAACACTGATAGAAATATACATAGAAATCAAATTTAAAACATTGATAATACATCATAGCAACAGTCAGATATTGTTTATGTAAAAAGTCATTAATCCAGATTATCTATCCCCTGTGGAAAAGGCCTTGAAATTCTCATCGGGAAGTGAACGCAAATTATCTGTAATTGTATATTTTTACATCAGTCTCCTATTGATTTGGGCTATCTTTGCGCTAGTGATTTCTCGAACGTACTGCGGTCAATTTGTAATTTTAATTCCTTACATTCTTTGCGATCGGTATGTATTACCTTACAACGTATCCCTTGAGGCTTTCCTCAAGAAACTACAAACCCAATTGCAAAAACAGTTCATTTGTTCTATTCTGATTTTAAATATTCATGTAGATCAACTTCAAATTGAAATATATAGTTAATCATAATTTGGTAGAATATTTACTTTGATTCTCGTATTTATGCGTAATTGACATCAGAGTGTACAAAAGGTCAGCTTGATTTTATGGTCAGTCGGGCATTAGGGAAATATGAGATTGTATTCCTACAAAGACCTATGATTTCTCTGACTTCTCATCGATTTACTTGAGATTTGATACAACTTCACAAGGCTGTTTTATGGTGTGGGAAGATACTATTAAGCCTTTGAAAAAGAATGATATGCATTTTGAATAAAGTCATACTGCACATGAACTTAACATTTGCAAATGCCTTTTTGATCTCCATTACGGCATCTTTGTGAACCTTTCCCTGTATTATTACACTGTCTAGCGCAGAGTAGCATTTTTGTGCAAACAAAATGAAGGCTGGTAGAAATTATTCTTTCATTCCATGGATGTTTTCATCTGTATCATGTTGCTGACTTTCTTGTTTGCCTTTCATGTTATGTCACCTGCTCTATAAAAAGAAATAGGTATCTGTACGAAGCTTTTAATTCCAGATTGGTTTAGTAAGATTATCATGTATCCATATGAGTGATACCAGGAGCAGGTCTGATCCAGACTAATCCAGATTAGTTTAGTGAGATTATCATCATGTATCCACATGAGTGATACCAAGAGCAGGTCTGATCCAAATTAATCCTGATTGGTTTAGTGAGATTATCATAATGTATCCACATGAGTGATATCAAGAGCAGGTCTGATCCAGACTAATCCAGATTGTTTTAATGAGATTATCATAATGTATCCACATGAGTGATACCAAGAGCAGTTCTGATCCAGACTAATCCAGATTGGTTTAGTGAGATTATCAAAATGTATCTGCATGAGTGATACCAAGAGCAGGTCTGATCCAGACTAATCCAGATTGGTTTAGTGAGATTATCAAAATGTATCCATATGAGTGATACCAAGAGCATGTCTGATCCAGACTGATCCAGATTGGTTTCGTGAGATTATCATGTATCCACATGAGTGATACCAAGGACAGGTCTGATCCAGACTAATCCAAATTGGTTTAGTGAGATTATCATCATGTATCCATATGAGTGATACCAAGAGCAGTTCTGATCCAGACTAATCCAGATTGGTTTAGTGAGATTATCATCATATATCCATATGAGTGATACCAAGTGCAGGTCTGATCCAGACTAATCCAGATTGGTTCAGTGAGATTATCATCATGTATCCATATCATGATATGAGTGATATCAAGAGCAGGTCTAATCTAGACTAATCCAGATCCAGGCTTATACTTATCGCATGACAAGGCTGTCAAATCTGGCATGGTATGGCGCTAGTAGACACCAAGCATGCACCAAGGATAGCATTTGACACTCTCAGAGCAGTTTATTTCCATGTTTTATGTAATATGATATATTACATGATATATTGTGATCAAATTATTGTTGATCCTTTGGTGGGGCAGTTAGACATATTAATAAAAAATCTCTGAACATTGAAAGAGCCTTTAATCTATAGATTTCCAATTTCCTTGTGTTTTCACACAAGTGAGTGAGTGAGTGAAAATCTTGTCATCTAGTATGGGGGGTTCCTGGAAAATATTTGAATCTTATAAGGTTACAATTTTATGATTGATTGAATTGATTCGAGACCTTCAAATTATGCAAATATTATTCACATATTATAAAACAGGAAATGGGTGTAAACTATATTGTGTTTGATCAAATAGTCAAACAAGTACAGAAATATTGGAATTGTCATAATTCATGAAGACATGCACCATTGCTGTTATACTCTTCAGAGTTCCAACCATAATATACAACAAAACAAAAGTATGCAACCTCTCCTATAGAGAGTTTTAGAGATAAATTTAATCCTGGAACTTACTTTTTGCAACTTTGCTGCATTGCATCTGGAACCACTAGACTTCATCAGACAACTGACCCGCTGGACTGGTAGCGTAGCACCTAGCAAACGTAGCAAAGTTGCAAAAAGTAAGTTCCGGGGTGAGATTTATTTCAAAACCTCTGTTAAAAGTACTGGATGACTAGGAACATTCACTCATAAGTCCTATAGAGATTTGATAACTTCAAAATTGCTTACCATATTATGTCAAATGTCTGAATGCAGAGTTGTATCTATCTTTTTGTACAACTCCAAGATAAGAAGTTGAACTTTACTAACATTTTAGTGATGTTTCACCACTACAATACAAAATTTGGATTTGTATAAAAAGTAAGTTATTCCAGATGAACTTGTTCAAAGACATATTGATGCTTCTACAGTTGTTTCTTCTTTATCCATACCTATTCTTTGTTGGGAGATGTCTATATTTTTATATTTCTGTTTATTTCAAGGCTTACTTACCAAATCTCAAATTAAACACTGTCAGTACAGCTCCTCCAGGCCAAACTCAGATATTGCCCTGTTGGTGACTTGATGGGAAGAAAGCATGATCTCATGATTGCGTTAGTTAAGTCATACTTCATTTATATTAGTTTAAGCTAACTGTATTTGATTAAACCTTTCAATGAATAGGATGTAGCAAGTAAATTTTATTACAATGATTTTTTATACTACAGTGTGCATAAAAATTATAGTAAATGAAAGTTACAGCAAATTATGTTTCTGTTGGTTACAGCATTATTGAATGTAAAGGTTTTAAATAATATAATAACATAATGAAGAGTGAATGGTGAGACAAATTTATGGAAAACACACGTTTTTGTTACAAAAGAATTGAATAGAAGCTATAAGTCTTCAACATTTCAGTATAATGAACAAAATGTCAGGCAAATTTCAAACAGCATCAAAAGTAATGTAAATCAAAACTGAATGTATGATAAAAGTCTTGTAGAAAAAATTCCAATTAAGCCGGGGATGCTGAACAGGAAAAATTGGGAGGAAGCGTGACAATTGTTTTATTTTGAAGATTGTTATTTGGCAAGGAATCAGGGTGATTGAGAGCAAGATTTAAGATGAGTGGAAATGTCAACCTACAAGCTTTGTGTGATATCAATACATTGGGTTTCTTATCAAAACAGTGTCAACTAGTCTGTGATTCCTTACACAGGCAGGTGTATACAATCATTGTAATGGGATATTCCACTTGAAATACATACACCCCCTATGGAAGACATGACCTTAATCTCCCACACAGGTGTAGATTATAAATGGGGTCATCCATTCAGGCAACCCATTTGAAATTCACACTCCCTATGTAGAAGATTAAGGTCATGTCTTCCATTGGGGGTGCATGTATTTCAACTGGAATGGCCAAATGTGAAGGTGATAGAATCATTGCACAAGAATTCAATGAGATATTCACTGTGAAACTTTTTGAATTATTTACATCCTTGGTTTGTTAGGAGTTTGTCAAATAGGAGTTTGAAATCTAATGCGGTATGCGTTTTTTAATTTTATTTTTTGTAAATTGAATAACGCCAATATTTGATATTTTGTAATATCAAAATATATGTAAATACAATTCTATACAATGTTGAGCTGGAATACACGCTACATCTGGAGTTACAATTGAGAGTTGCAGTGTGAACAGAAATCAAATTGAAATTGAACATTGATTTTACAGCCAATTTTCGGCAGTCCACGCCTCTGGAATTCTCTTCCCACTTCCATCAGACAGGCCCACACACTTCAGATCTTTAAAATGCACCTAAAAACCCACCTTTTTGATTCATTGTAATTTTATTTATTTTTCTTTGTACTGTAAAGCACTTTAATCTGTGGAAAAGCGCTATAGAAATGTCTTATGTATGTAAATGTATGTAATTGCAAACTTACTTCTTAGGATGTTGGTAATTTAGAGATATCAAATAATTCCTTGTTAAGTGGATTGGATCACAAATGCAAGCATGAACTAATTGTCAGTATCATGCATTAAATGGATATTTTGAATTAACTTACAACAAGTGATTCAGGTAATGAGTATTCACTCTAGAAATAGTAAATACCATAACAATGGCTTTACACTATCTTTAAATGTATTGCCCTGCACTAGACGTTATGCTGTACAAGGATAAAGACCTGGATTGTAATTCTTTAGAATTTTCAAATCATGCTGATCATAGTATCGTAGTCAATCTATCACTGCCTCATTTCAAATATATAGTTTTAGTTTTGGTTTTGGTTTTGGTCACATGGTTTCCTATTGTCCTGCCTAACCACTTGAATCACAAGATATCGATCTCTTTGTTTCTACCTTTTGTTTAAAACTAAACATTTGTGACAGGTAGTTTCGGTTTTGGTTTCAGTTTCTTATAAGTGGTGTGACTAATAAAATTACAGGATTTTCGAGGTACCTGATCTAAGTATACAAACGAAATGTTTAAATTTTGTAGTTCATTATTCACGAGCAGAGAAGTCGAACAAAACAGTCTACATTTGAAAGCATTGATTTAGTTTGAAAGCATTGGCTTGAGACTACTAAATAGCCTAAGCTGATTTCACTGTGAAAATATATAGACCATCGAAATATTTGCATTCGACATTACAAAAGGGCCACTACTGTAATTGTATAGGTGCTATAAACAAAATCGATTCATGTCCTTAATCCCATGTACCAGAATCGATGGAAGGCCATTATATGACCTCTAATAACCTAATGACTTTTACTGAAGCAATTTTACTGCAAAAAGTAGAAGATAGAGGGAGAAGATTGGGGTGTGTGTGTGGGGGGGAGTTGAAGGGCAAGGGGATATGGGCCGGAGAGAGAGAAACATATGAGAGAGAGCATTGGAAGTGAAAGAGAAGGGGAGGAGAGCTCGAGATGAAGATATCGAATGTAGGGGAGGAGGAGGGGAAAGGGGTAATTTAGGAAAGAGGTGGTTATATAGGGAGGGAGCCCCTCTTAAAGAGGTATGGGTTGTGCTTCCCGGGGTAATAAACTAATTCATAATCAAATCATCTCCATGCATCGTTTATGTTTCATACAAACAAACAAATTCCCCCACCCCACCCCATCCTTCAGTATACGCGCATGTATATGATTTCTAGGCCTAGAACTCGTGAGTGTAATATGCCACCTACCTTCGACAGAGAGCATCAACTGTCGTCCACGGGATAGATTTCCGATATCAATCATGATAATAATTATGTGAGCACAATAGGCTATTGTATACTTCTGGTTATATACCCTATACTGTGTCCGCCCAGCATAATAGTGTTATGATTGCAGATCAGATCAGCTCTACTTTTTAATCCCTTGGTTTTTGGTTTCTGAACAAAAGAGAAACCAAAACTATATATTTGAAATGAGGGAATGCACACATATGAGTGCATCCTGCTTATGGTGCATGCAGGACAATACATGCAAAAATAGTGTAAACCCATTGCTATGTTAATTAATCCTGTTATATCACTACTTTTACGGCAAATAACTAGAGAAGGAGAACATGTATGAATAGAAACAAAGTTACGTAAATTTCAAGACATACATAACCAATCAGCCATTGCCCCTATATGAAGCACACGATCACACCATATACAGGCCGTCACATTTCACATCAAGTCTGACACAGATTGGAAGAAATCTAGAAAGCTTGCCTGTCGGCAAACAGAGAGATATGAATAGCAATGGATTGATATTTACTGCTATTGTGGGCTGTAGCTGCAAGGTCTAAGCTACATAGAATCAATTATACACTGTCTCTCATCACATTGGTACATGGTTGAATCATTTACACTCAATAAACACATGCATAGATTGATTTCCTGCAAAAGCAAGCTTTACCTTGGAAATTGTGATAACTTGATTGCTATCTGATGAACTTTTACATCAGTGAAAGTGCAAAAGAAGCATTTGGAAATGGGTGACAAAAGATCAGTTGCTAGTATGGTAGAGTAGATTACTGATTATCTATCTAAGGTATTTCTGATTAGATCATTGATAATAACCTTAGTTTCCTCTGATTAGATCATTGATAAACTACCTGAGTTACTCTGATTATATCATTGATAAACTACCCGAACTACCTCTGATTAGATCATTGACAAACTAGCTGAGTTACATCAGATCAGATCATTGATAAACTACCTGAGTTACCTCTGATTAGACCATTGATTAGCTGCCTGAGTTACATCTGATCAGATCATTGATAAACTACCTGAGGTATCTCTAATAAGATCATTGATTAACTACCTGAGCTACTACCTCTGATTAGATTATTGATGAATTACATGAGCTACCTCTGATAAGATCATTGATAAACTACCTGAGCTACCCTGGTAAGATCCTTGATAAACTACCTGAGTTACCTCTGATAAGATCCTTGATAAACTACCTGAGTTACCTCTGATTAGATCATTGATGAACTACCTGAGTTACATCTGATCAGATCATTGATAAACTACCTGAGTTACCTCTGATTAGATCATTGATAAACTACCTGAGTTACATCTGATCAGATCATTGATAAACTACCTGAGTTACCTCTGATAAGATCATTGATAAACTACCTGAGTTACATCTGATCAGATCATTGATGAACTACCTGAGTTACATCTGATCAGATCATTGATAAACTACCTGAGTTACCTCTGATTAGATCATTGATAAACTACCTGAGTTACATCTGATCAGATCATTGATAAACTACCTGAGTTACCTCTGATAAGATCATTGATAAACTACCTGAGTTACCTCTGATTAGATCATTGATGAACTACCTGAGTTACATCTGATCAGATCATTGATAAACTACCTGAGTTACCTCTGATTAGATCATTGATAAACTACCTGAGTTACATCTGATAAGATCATTGATAAACTACCTGAGTTACATCTGATAAGATCATTGATTAACTACATGAGCTACCGCTGATCAGATTATTGACGAACTACCAGAGTTATCTCTGATTAGATCATTGATTAGCTACCTGAGTTACATCTGATTAGATCATTGATAAACTCCCTGAATTACTTCTAATTAGATCATTGATCAACTACCTGAGCTACCCCTGATAAGATCATTAATAAACTACTTGAGTTACCTCTGATTAGATCATTGATAAACTGGGTGATAAACTACCTGAGTCAGATCATTGATAAACTACCTGACTTACCTCTGATTAGATCATTGATTAGCTACCTGAGTTACATCTGATTGGATTACTGATAAATTACCTGAGTTACCTCTGATAAGACCATTGATAAACTACCTGAGCTACTTCTGATCAGATAATTGATAAACTACCTGAGTTACCTCTGATAAGATCCTTGATAAACTACCTGAGTTACCTCTGATAAGATCCTTGATAAACTACATGAGCTACCTCTGATAAGATCATTGATAAACTACCTGAGCTACCCTGGTAAGATCCTTGATAAACTACCTGAGTTACCTCTGATAAGATCCTTGATAAACTACCTGAGTTACCTCTGATTAGATCATTGATGAACTACCTGAGTTACATCTGATCAGATCATTGATAAACTACCTGAGTTACCTCTGATTAGATCATTGATAAACTACCTGAGTTACATCTGATCAGATCATTGATAAACTACCTGAGTTACCTCTGATAAGATCATTGATAAACTACCTGAGTTACATCTGATCAGATCATTGATGAACTACCTGAGTTACATCTGATCAGATCATTGATAAACTACCTGAGTTACCTCTGATTAGATCATTGATAAACTACCTGAGTTACATCTGATCAGATCATTGATAAACTACCTGAGTTACCTCTGATAAGATCATTGATAAACTACCTGAGTTACCTCTGATTAGATCATTGATGAACTACCTGAGTTACATCTGATCAGATCATTGATAAACTACCTGAGTTACCTCTGATTAGATCATTGATAAACTACCTGAGTTACATCTGATAAGATCATTGATAAACTACCTGAGTTACATCTGATAAGATCATTGATTAACTACATGAGCTACCGCTGATCAGATTATTGACGAACTACCAGAGTTATCTCTGATTAGATCATTGATTAGCTACCTGAGTTACATCTGATTACCTCTGATGATCATTGATAAACTCCCTGAATTACTTCTAATTAGATCATTGATCAACTACCTGAGCTACCCCTGATAAGATCATTAATAAACTACTTGAGTTACCTCTGATTAGATCATTGATAAACTGGGTGATAAACTACCTGAGTCAGATCATTGATAAACTACCTGACTTACCTCTGATTAGATCATTGATTAGCTACCTGAGTTACATCTGATTGGATTACTGATAAATTACCTGAGTTACCTCTGATAAGACCATTGATAAACTACCTGAGCTACTTCTGATCAGATAATTGATAAACTACCTGAGCTACCTCTGATAAGATCATTAATAATCTACCTGAGTTACCTCTGATAAGATCATTAATAAACTACTTGAATTACTTCTGATTAGATCATTGATAAACTACCTGAGTTACATCTGATCAGATCATTGATAAACTACCTGAGTTACCTCTGATTAGATCATTGATAAACTACCTGAGTTACCTCTGATAAGATCATTGATAAACTGCCTGAGCTACCTCTGATCAGATCATTGATAAAGTACCTGAGCTACCCCTGATTAGATCATTGATAAACTACATGAATTACCTCTGATGATCATTGATAAACTACCTGAGTTACCTCTGATTAGATCATTGATAAACTACCTGAGCTACCTATGATAAGATCATTGATAAACTACATGAATTACCTCTGATCAGATCATTGATAAACTACCTGAGTTACCTCTGATTAGATCATTGATAAATTACCTGAGCTACCTCTGATAAGATCATCGATAAACTACCTGAGCTACCCCTGATTAGATCTTTGATAAACTACATGAATTACCCCTGATTAGACCATTGATTCGCTGCCTGAGTTACCTCAAATTAGATCATTGATAAATTATCTGAATTACCTTTGATTAGATCATTGATGGACTTTGATGAGTAACGTCTGATAAGTTTATTGATAAACAACTAACAACTTGAGTTACCTCTGATTAGATCATTGATAAATTACCTGAGCTACCTCTGATAAGATCATTGATAAACTACATAAGTCTGATTAGACCATTGATTAGCTGCCTGAGTTACCTCAAATTAGATCATTGATAAATTATCTGAATTACCTTTGATTAGATCATTGATGAACTTTGATGAGCATATACGTCCACATGAGTAACGTCTGATAAGTTTGTTGATAAACAACTAACAACTTGAGTTCCCTCAGAATAGATTATTGATAAACTATGCCTATGTGTAATTTGATGACTTATTTGAGTTCCTTCTATGTAAATCAAAAGCAAGCAACTAATTGCATATCATCTGAACAATAAAAAGAACTTCTTGAAGAATTTATATGCATTACTTGTCACCCTAGCAAAATGATTAGCAAGCAAACAAAATGGTTTTGTAACACATAACTTTTCCCATCAGAAATCTAAGCATTAATGAATATAATTAGAATTGGGATAATTATACACTACTTAATCTCTGATATTTGGAAAAGTCATCAAATTCTGTAATTGACACACATTTTTGCTTTAGATGCATTATTCATTGCATTAATCTCATACCTCTTTTCATACTAACTAGCAAAACCAAAGAATAATTATGTCAGGAAATCTGAGACAATTGGGTGAGATGACAAGCGACATGATTAACTCCATTCTCAATTTCAAGTGTTTAACACCACGTCTTGAATTATTGATAGAAACAGAGTTTACTTATAGTTTCCCAGATAGCATTACTGTCTGCAAGTTTGTTCAAGTAAAACAACATTAAAATAACATTATACTGTATTGTTATTGTCAATTTACCGGAATAACACATTTGTATTTTACTGAGACTTTAACACTAAGAAAAGAATAATGACACTCTATGGCTCAAACAGTACTTGGAGTATACTCATTGTTATTGTTGCTGCCATTATTTTTCCACTGTTGGTGTTCTTTTCAGACTCAGTACACCGGTCGATCTTACCGTTTCGATGTTGATTAAGATACTTCTTGCATCGATCCCGAGATGCGGAAAACCAATAGTCATTTTGTCCCACATAAATGAATAAATAACAAAAACCCGATCCCCGGTGGACTCACCCAAAGGTGACGTCACACCATATGATCGTCCCTTATCCTCCTTGGTCTCCGACTGACACAGGCGTGCCTATCGATTGTTCATAGCACTGTGTATCAATTTCTCGACCAAAGGCGAGATATACTGGTTGTAGTTTCACACCTTAGGTAAAACCAAACCGGTATTGTTCGACTGAGGATAGTTTTGACGGCATTTTCTGGCGAAAAAGTGACAAAAACGATCCAAAACTTAGCTACATATCGTGCCTCCGTTTGTATACGGGACACACGAGCAATTCAAAATGGCCGCTCGTTGGCGCCATTCATTTTGTTTCCCACGTAAAACAACCATTGCAGCCTGTAAGTTACAATAGATGTTTGTACATACACATTGTATTTCATGTACGGTAGGTTATTGTTGCTATGTTAGGGTGATTACTCTATCGTTATGTCTTCATTACCGTCCGATTAGACGAGTTAATCAGATATTCATACGGTGGGGATTGGTAGGGACCCGTCTGACATTTTAGTAATAAAGTTAGCCAGTCCTTACTTTACCACTAACGTTAGCGACCAGCCTCCGTGCTCAGGTTTGCTTACTGGGCTTGAGTCGCGTGTTGGGGGGTAGTGCCCCCTCCCTTTTCTCCTCGCTTCGCCTCGGCCCTGTCGGGCTTGCCCTTCCCTGGTGACGGAGCGGGACCCACACCCGCTCTGTTTCACCCACAGGGAGTGCTCACGATCTTCTAGATGTCTTTCTTTTGCTTAGGACTCTCCGAGTTCCAGCTTGACGATTGGGATAGGCTCCATCATCGCCATAAGACGAAGAAGAAATCTACCAAGGGCACTGGTAAGGTCGATCACGGTGGATTCTGCTGTGACAGCCCCTATGGGTCATGGCAGGTCTGCTTAAGGGGCTCCGGTCCCCGGACAAGCAAGCGGTTCCTTCGGGGACTGCTAAGCGCGTCCAAAGGCTCAAGCAGCGTCCAAAGGCTCAGCAGCCAGCGAAAGCACTGACTATACGTCGGAGCAAAGTAGCAGGCAGCAGAGCGGTAACCACCAGCGAAAACCCTAGCGGGTTTTGTAGCAGGAGGATACCAGTCCTCTAGCCAAAAATCCTCACGGGTTTTTAGCAGGAGGACACCCGTCTGTTGCAGGCATATCTACGGGCTCAAACAGCCACAGTAGTAGCCAGCGACGGGCAGCATGCAAGGTACCCGGGCTTGCCTGGGTTGAACCCTAGCATGCATGGGTTCAGCAGAGGCGATACCGCTGCTAACGCTGTGGGTGTAGTCTTAGCAGAACCAACTGGGGTTGTCACACGGCAGCAGCGTTCCATGGCGGGACCGCCGAGTGATACCCTGGGCCCTAGAATAGCTGCTGGCTGTCCACAGGGACTGGCTGGCGATTATTCAGGGGTTGGGCTCGCAGTCTCTCACGGGACAGCGACCCAGGTGCATTCGGTGGCAGCTACAAAGACGAGCTACGGCTTGACTTCAGTGGTAGCCGCTATGCACCCGCCCATAGCTGCCGTGAGTGGTCCGCCACACACAGCGACCTTACATACATACATACATACATATACAATTTATACCGCGCATATTATCTAATTAAAGGTCAAAGCGCCTTTACAATACATAAGGAAATAATTACAAATTACATTTACATAAAAGATGTGTTTTAAAAGTTTCTTGAAAACAATGAGGGAAACAGCTTCTCTGATGGAGCGAGGAAGCATGTTCCATAGCCGGGTCCAATAACTGAAAAGGCCCTGTCACCTGTTGAGCGATGGGTTTTGGGAATATGGAGCCTAGTATGATCAACGGATGAGCGGAGGTAATGATGTGAAATGCTTTGACTGTTGTATAAAGTAATATCAGAGGAGAGGTATGTTGGTAGTGAGCCATTTAAAGATTGATACATATACACAAGTAACTTAAAATTAACACGTTGGCGGACAGGTAGCCAATGAAGCCTCGCCAGGTAGGGAGATATGTGTTCACGTCTCTTAACGCCACAAATCAGGCGCACAGCCTTATTTTGAATACGCTGAAGTTTATCAAATTGCGCATTGGTGATGCCTGCAAGCAATGAATTTCCGTAGTCAAGGCGAGATAGAACAAGAGCCCTGATAATATGATGGCAAGTGTCCTCATCTAAATATTTCCTGATTCGGCCAATGTTTCTTAGCTGGTAGTTAAGAGTGCGGCACAATCCCCCCACCTGGCTGGTCATTGACCGATCCGAATCCATGATAACACCCAGATTGCAGACGGAATTTGTAGGTTTAATCTCAGCAGTACCAACATTAAGGGTGAGATCAGGATGAGATCTTAAATTGTGAGGTGATCCAATGATCAGAAACTCAGTTTTCTCCATGTTTAATTTCAATTTGTTTGATGTCATCCAATTTTGAATATCTGTTATACACCTCTCAATACAAGTGAGTGAACTAAGACATTCTGCTCGGTTCCTGGGATCATACGATATATAGATTTGAGTGTCATCGGCATAGATATGGTACAATAAATTGTGACTGCGTAATATATTACCAAGGGAAGAATGTATGTTGTAAATATCAGAGGCCCCATTATGGAACCCTGAGGCACTCCGCAGTCCAAAGGGATGTCACTAGAGCATTGGCCATCAATAGAGACCCGACTGTATCTATTTAACATGTATGACGGAACCAAGCAAGAGGTGGACCTGTAACTCCAAGAGCTGTTTCTAGTCTGTGAAAAAGAGTGTTGTGATCGATCGTATCAAATGCTGCTGTGAGATCCAGCATAACTAAGAGCACCATTTTGTTGTCATCAAGCTCACGCGAGGACATCACCATGAACTTTCAGCAGTGCTGTCTCGGTGCTATGCCCTTTGCGATAGGCAGACTGCATAGACTCATTCAGTCCATGGCAACTCAAATAGTCTTTAAACTTGGATGCCACAACACTCTCGATCACTTTGGCAATAAATGGTATATTGGAAACAGGCCTATAGTTCTTAAATATGTTTTGGTCCAGAGTAGGCTTCTTTAATATAGGAGTAACCATTGCACTTTTAAGTAAATCAGGGAAATTACCAGATTCAAGAGACATATTTACAATGCGGGTTATTGTAGGCACAACAACAGGCAGATTTTGTTTCAGTAGCCATGTTGGTAGCTGATCAAGAGCACAAGTTTTATTTGTGAGGCGTTTAATCACCGTTTGATCTCATCCATAGAAATAGGCTCAAAAGCGTGTAATCTGTGAGTTGTTGTGTCTAAAAGCTACTATCTAACTCAGTGGGAGCACCAACTTCCTCCAACTCATCCTGGATTTTGTCAATTTTTCCTTGAAGAAAAATGCAAACTTGTTACACAATGCTTGGAAGAATCATGAACAGGGAGGGGTTTGGTTGATCCATTGAGAAGATTGCTAATGGTACGAAAAAGATCTTTGGCATTCGCGTCCACCACCTTGGTCTTGAAGAAAGATGTTTTAGCTTGAGCAATCATGGTGTTAACAATATGCAGCTGGTTCTGACGGTAGTTAGCACGATCTTCCTCGTGCATTGATTTTCTCCATTTCCTTTCAAGCTGTCTTCGCAGAGCGCCTTTCACTAAAAATGTCTTCATTAAACCAAGGTGGTGTACCACGACCTTGGGCGAAGCTCTAGAGGGTACAGTAAGTAGCTTGAACAGCCTAGCTGATCAACAACCCACTTATGTCCTCGAGAGCCAGCGGAGCGTGGGTGATCCATTATCGTCAATGGGTCAATTACCCTCTCTTGATCGATCACTGTCAAATCAATAGGGCATAGCTCCATTGATTGACGCTGCCTATTCAGGTGGCGAGGTGATTGATCGGGGGTATGCACGCTCAGCTACCCGTGGTACTAGGCAAGCTCCCTCTAGCCAAGGGACAGCCGGTATAGCGGGTACCCACACACGCGGCTTGATCCCCTTGCGGGGAACGCAGTGAGGCATGGGTACAGTGGTACACAGCCGGGAGCCCTCACGGGCACCTACGCTGGAACCACGCATACAGCGGTACACAGCCGGGAACCCTCACGGGTACCCATGCTAGTACCGCGCCGGTACCACGCCAGCACACAGCTTGATCCCCCAAACAGGGAACGCAGTGTGGCGAGGGTACAGCGGTCCACAGTTGGGAACCCTCAAGGGTACCCACGCTGATACCGCACCGGTACTGCAGCACCCGCCTTAGTCGCCACAGTCTCTGTGGCAACAAGGGGGGGGGGGAGGCGGTGCTGGTACTGCAGTACCATGGGGTTACCCTGGTGGCGGATCCTTTCAGGGTCAGCTGCCGGCTGGGTATGCCCCGTGGTACCCGCCGCAGGGTGTTTCTTCCACGGCCTAGCACCGTGGCAAGTGTCGCCTAGCGATGGCCACGCAGTACCAACATCAGCTGTTGACCAGGCTAGCCGGCATGGGGCTAACCCAGATCTTGATCAGGGTAGGCCCCGTGCTGCTAGCGCTAGGACGACGGCTGCGAGAGCATGCGGACCCAGTGGTGCCATGGCGGATACCTCAGGGTCTTGCGGGAGTACTCCCTCTTCTGCTGGCAGGTAGTCGGCGAGCCACACAGTGGTTATGCCTTCTTACCCGCTTTCAGATGCCCGTCCTCAGTTACCGTCATCATCGGAGCATGATACGGATACTTTGGGCGAGGGAAAGGAGTCGGAAGCTGAGTCCGGTAGTGTCATCACTACAACCTCCTTCCCCCGCTGCCCCGCGAGGGGAGCAACAGCACTGATCTTCCTCCGGACACCCCCTATGGGGGAGTCCATGGAGGAGGACCAGGGATCCTTTCAGTAGGATGCTCAGCTGCTGCTTCCTCACAGGGGCGCCTGCACTCTCATTCCGGCAAACCTCACGGGTAGATATCGTGGGGCTGTCGAGCTCAGTAGAGCTATGGCGCCGGCGTGCTTGCACGCTTCCTCTCTGCGTAACGCGAGAGGACCACGGGACCTACCTGAGGGGATCCGAGAGGGACCCAGATGTTGTCAAGCGTATCACGCTCAGACAACATCTGAGCTCTTCCGCGAGGTGAGCCTATTAGCGGTGCTAACAGCTAGCCTCAACGAGAGCTCCATGGGCCTAGCCCATAGGGTGTCCACTCAGCGCCCGGGGTGGGGCCTGCCACTCCAATCGCTCAGCGCGATGGAAAGGCAGGGTCCTTTTTCTCTTTGGATGCTTCTGCGCTTCGGTGGAGGACCGTGCAAAGAAGCTACCAACGGAGCACTCTGAAGAAGTCGGAAACTGCCCTTACCATGGGTAGGAGCTCCGACTTCAGCAGGCCGTGCACCACCAACAGTACCCGAGCCCACTACCTCTGTAGCACCCATTTCTGGGAGGCGCAAGGGTAGCACAGGAACAGCTGGCAAGCCCGAAGAAGAGCAAGCGCTCTTCCAAGGGAAGCTAGGCAGAGCATTCCTGGGGGGCTCAGCGGTTTTTCCACAGGGGGATCTCCCAGTGGCCGACCGCTTATGGCTTTCACCCAGAGGTGGGAAACCATCTCTTTGAGCGCCTGGGTATGGTCAGTGGTGAGTGGGGGTTACAGACTGGCAACCCAGTCTCCCCACATTCGTCTGCACATTTCAGAGGTCCACAGTAGTGCCGTCAGACGGCCCCCAGCGTCGGGCACTACTGACAGGGATCACACAGCTTCTCACGAAGCGGGCGATTGTCCCGGTCTACCCCCCGTTCCACGGGGGATCTTGGAGCCATTGGCTCCAAGGAAGACAGCGACAGGAGCCCCATCCGGAACCGCAGGCTGTTGAACACGTTCTTCAGGCCCAAGAGGTTCAGAATGGGGACTCTCGCCTCGGTGCTAGCCTGCCCCATAAGGGGCATGGGAACAGCATTGCTAGATCTCTCGGACGCCTATCTGCATATGCCAATCGCCTCTCAAGATCGGAGGCATCTGCGCTTCTAGGTACAGGATCAAAATTACCAGTTTTGATACCGGCCATCCGACCTGTCCATCTCTCCCAGGGTGTTTAACACTCTTGGTCAGAGCGGTGGCAGCGTACCTGAAGCACAGGGGTGTCAACATCAGTTGCTACCTGGACGTTTGGCTCATATCACGGACGCACTCCACTGAAGACTACGGGTCTCATGGGGTTGATAGTCCGTGGGTGCGAGACCCTGGATTTTTTGATCACCTCAAAAAGTCCAGCGTGGTCCCGACGCAGAACACCACTATTTGTAGGGGCCAAGATCACCCTCACGGAGGGGTTCGCGTGCTCTCACCCGGCGGGTGGCGAACATGGTGCGGTGTGCCTGACTCTTGGCCGAGTCTTGGGCAAAACCCGCTGTGGCATGGATGAAGGTGGTAGGCCTAATGGCCAGTATGGTAGACCTCGTACTGTACTGTCGTTTCTACGTTAGGCTTACCCAACTACACCTTCTAGCCTGCTTGCAGGCCCAGTCGTCACCAATATCCCTCGCGGTTCCGTTGTCGGAGATCGCGAGAGGAACTCTGGTGGTGGACCCATCAGCCCAATTTGACCCAGGGTGTCAGGTTTCCTGCACCCCGGTATGTCACGTAGTGACGACCATAGCGTCAAAAGCGGGCTGGGGGTCCACATCCACGAGACTCCGTCTCGGGCCTAAGGGGGCCATAGAGACAGAGTTTCACATCAACCTCCCTCGCTCACGAGGAGGTGATCGTGGAATCACATACCGTTGTCCTGACGGATAACACAACCGTGGTAGCCTACCCCAACAGACAAGGGGACTCCGGGCCACCACGATTGGGCCTGCATGCACGACACCTGATAGGGTGGTGCAAGTTCAGGCAGATTACGATGAGAGCGATACACATCGCGGGCGTCACCAGCATCCTCGCGCACAATCTGTCACGAGGAAGGGTGTCGGGACCAGCAGAATGGTCCCTTGCTCCGCAGGAGTCGCTCAGGCGATCTTCAAGGGATGTACCACCCCTCGAAAGATCTGTTCGCATCTCATCGCAATCATCCACTGCGGTGTACTGCTCAAGGGTCGCGGACCCCAAGCATTCACCGTGGGCGCTCTGTCCATAGACTGGGGAGGATGACAGCTTATGCAGTCCCTCCGATCTCACTACTCATGAGGGTGGTGACCAAGATCGGGTGGGAAGACTGCATTGTCATTCTGCTAGCGGCAAGGCCGCTGGCACTCCCAGTACCAGATCTACTCCGGATGCCCGGAGCGGAGGTACCAGTCTATCACTAGAGCACCTGCAGTTAGCTGCATGGCCCTTACCAGGAACGCGCAGCGAGGGATACTTTTCATCAGAAGCTGTTTTTCTCATCGCCGGGGCTAGGCGGAAGTCTACCCTCCGTGCGTATAGCCAGAGTCTGGCTCCATACTACGCTTGGTGCAATGAGACAAATAGCTCTCCCGCTAGAACCGCTGAGCCTCTAGTTCCGGTGACTCCGACAGAAAAGTTCCAAGCAAGACTTCAGCGGGCCACTGGGGCCAGCTATAAGTCAGCTGTCCTCTCCATTCACCGAGGTTTCGAGACGGGTATGTTCAGCAGTGTCTACCAAAAGGAAAGTGATCCTCCTAAGGGATCCCAACACAGTCTTAGATTACTTTAAGGGTCACCCTTTTGACCTTCCGTCAAAAGCGGCGCTTAAATCGTAACTCTCAAGATGGCTTTCCGGTTTGGCGTTGGCTTCGATGCGGCGGTGCTGAGTTGCACACGGTCTCGAGGTTAGCTTCCGTGTTCACAAACACTGGGCGACACTGTTTCGACGCTCTGTTCTCGTGCCTGCGAACGGGCGCGGTGCATACCGACATTCGTCCCTCTCCAATCCCCAGGGTTGGGCAAGGTTCGGCTGAAGCCAAAGATAGGCTGGGGTGTCCGATAAGGCGCTGCAGCACTATTTCTTCAGAACACAAGCCTTGCGAGGGACTCACGACCGCATTCATCACCCTTACAGAGCCTTCGGTCCAGCCGCTGTCGCAATGGCTGGTCCAGGTGTTGGTGGGGTCCGGGGATCGCGAAGGTTTCGCGTCCCCACGACCCACTCGACACGAAACTATCTCATCATCTTGGGTATACCGTTCGGTTGTCCCTTGAGGAGATCTAGCAGGCGGTGTCCCGGAAGCCACCTTCGCCCTTCTCTCACGATACTTCCGTTTACGTTAGTAATCAGAGGCGGGCGGGAGGTTTACCGGGACATTGTTCGGCGATCATAATACGGTGGTGTACGGGTACCAGGTTTTCAGACTATACAGAATACTCAGCATGGTAAGAACCAGTGTCGCTATTCTTAACCACCAAACTTATTAAGTAAGGAGGTTATGTCTGTGATCGCGTGGTCTTTTTTGTTTTCCCGACCGTTGGGGAAAAATATTTCTGACCTCGCGAAAACCATCGTTACCCGCTCCCGATCCCTGATCAGATGCTGACCAATCTTGTACCTCCATCCGTCGGTTACTTGCTAGATCGATCTTTCAGATGTTGATGCAAGAAGTATCTTAATCAACATCGGAAACGGTAAGATCGACCGGTGTACTGAGTCTAGTCCCAAACAAAAATGTTTGGTAGACTCATAACGATCGCGATCTTACCTTTCCGATGTTGATTATCCCGACCCCGCCACCCCTACAAGTTTGGTCCGAGTAGGGGATCCCAAGTCGGATAAGGGGCGATCATATGGTGTGACGTCACCTTTTGGGTGAGTCCACGGGGATCGAGGTTTTTTGTTATTTATTCATTTATGTGGGACAAAATGACTATTGGTTTTTCGGCATCTCGGGATCGATGCAAGAAGTATCTTAATCAACATCGGAAAGGTAAGATCGCACCGGTTATGAGTCTACCAAACATTTTTGTTTGGGACTAATTTCTAAGTTTCTTTGAGCTGTTTCAAGGTTTGTAAACTGTAATCAAACACAAAACATGTTACAGCAAATGCTTACATGTCAGGTTAGATAAAGGGTATACAAAATGTATCAAATATATTAATAACTTTCTGCTGAAAACTTGCTGCAAAACATTTTAACATATTGTTAGTTAAGTGTTGACAAAATAGTTTGCAAAGAAAGTGTACAAACAATATTTTATAATAGCATTCTGACAACAATTTTAGAATGTTATGTTAGTGTTTTTCATGTAAAACATCAAAATGTTTTGTGACCTTAATATTATCTGACATTTAAACGTTTTGTCGACTTAAACCAAAATGTGTTTATAATGCTTATAAATAAATACAAAAATATGCTTGTATTGGTGATGCTTTGCAGGGCACTTGTATGTACTGCAGTAATCTATTGTAGGAACTGAGTCAGTTCTACTCTGCACTGAATTGGGTGTTAGTCTCATATCAGAGAGGAATTTTCATACAAAATCTGATTTATGTTATGACTACATGGTTGAAGACATAGACTATTTTAAATTGTTCAACAGTTTCCCTTCTCCATGGCCTCTGACTAGGACTTTTAGCAAAGAAAGTTGAGTAAAACAAAATATGTCATAATTTGTAAGACATTTTGTGCAGAATTCCACTAAAATATTATTTTGATCACCAGCCATAATCTGTATACCATATAGATTAAGCTGCCCCCTTATCTTTAATAATTTCAATTTAATTTCAAACAGTTTTCAATGTTTTTGTTAAGAATTCAATATAGTGTCACTTATGACTCCTGCATTTCCTATGCCATAGGCAAATCAGATAGATCTGCTTTGAAGCGGTATAATTAACACGCAATATGTGGGTTGCAATTCAAGTTACACTTTATTTTCTATCTTGGTGCAATCATTGATCAGCGCTCTGACATTGTTGTGATCCAAAAAGGTTGTATCTGACTACAGTATCATATGAGATACTCTCTTTTATAGTAGTTGGTGACATGTTAGTGTTCAAATTGCAAATATGCTCTATGCTGTATTCACAAGCATAACAATATACACCCTTTTGGCTCACAGTTGAAGTCACCTTGATTTGACAAGATTTGCATTGAAAAATGATGTAACAGAAAAAGAAATCACAGGAATATGCAGCTTCTTAGCAGAGTTGGAGGAATATAAGCATTGATCGGAAATGATAGTGATGATGTGAATGTAGGAATTGTATGTTATTCATGGCTCACTTGTGGCACAGTTGTTTTTGTAAGGGAATAGTCTACTGATGGATGATTAACTAATGTGAGTGAGTCCAAATGATCAGTTTTGATGACAGACTTGTTTTGATAGTTGAGGTAAAGGTCATACTGCAGCTCTATTCACAGTCTAGAGTGCCGCTTTTAATTTCTAGCGTGATTTGGACCAGACAGGCACATAACCAGCCTAGTAGTACCTAAGGGGCATAAGCAGCCCAGTCAATGAAAATATTGTCTTGTTGCGAGGGGAAATACAATTCGAAGAGAGATGATTTCACATATTTTTTTCTTTCATGGACTGGACTGAAGTTGATAACTTATTTGAATGTTGCTCTTCAAAGTTCAATTCTCAAGAAACTTAGCTAGCTCATTGTCCAATCAATGCCTTCCATCTCAGGGGTGTATTCTGCCCTAGCTATTATGATCAAACCACATAGATATTTTTACCAACAATATGTTTTCACCTTCTAAGATGGTTCAGACAGTTGGTATCTATACTTAAGTAATATCTCAAACACTGAAACCTCTCACCATAAATCCAAACACCTTTACAATAACAGTGTGCATCAACAAGTTAAGAATTCGGATGCAAAAGCTGGTAAATAATATTATCAATTTTTGTTAGTTATGTCCAATAACATCTGCCCTATAACACTAACTATGATTGCTTTTAAATTGACATCCTACTTTTAAAAAGAAACCAATTACATTTTAAAGACTATGATCAAAAACAAGACATATTTTCTCACTATGTTCTATATATAAGACAAGTTATATTTCCCTACATCTCAAATTGCAAACAATTGATAAATATCATTTAACATCTTAACTTTTCAAGTCAATAATAAGCAGTATTAAATTTGTGAATATTCTCAGTCATCCAGGTAGATAAACATAATAAAATGAGTATTAAATCTGTTCATCTGGACTTACTATTTTTGATAGCGACAGTATTGTACATTATTTGAAAATAATGAATATGTTGTGTCAGTTGTATGTTTGTGTGGTAGGGCAGTAGCGGTACTATTTAAACATGTTAATTATATCCCATGTCACATCTATTTTAATAAATAACCTTTTTTGTCATTTGAATATCAAATATCATGTATGCAAAAGCTGTATCGCACATCTGGAGAGAAATGCATGCTGTACTCTTGGGTTTGATCACTTCTGACAAATATGAAATGGAAATTAGGAACAATTGGTCACCTGAGACAAATCAGAAGTCACTTGATTTTTTTTAATTGCAAATTTTTTATAAATCAAACTTCAGTTTAAGGTAGCTTTTCAAGGATGCTATCCAAATTTGATTTGAATGGGTCTTTTATGGTAAATGACTAAAGAAAATGCCTACACATTGTTATTTCATTTATCTGTCATAGTGTACATACAGTTTCTTGAGGTTTTAAATGTTTTCAAAAGTGATAAGGGCTTTCTTTTAAGAACCACAACACCAAACTTATCATTTACCTAACATTACAACATCTTAGGTATACATGAGAGAAGCATTGCTGTTTATTTGTAAATTTTAAATGTATCCAACCAAAAATGAAATATTATTTAATTGCCAATTACAATAATAGTGAAATTACAAGTTTCTAAAAAAATAATGTTTTAAATTAATATTTTGATACAAAATGCGGAGTAGTAATGGAGGTTGAAACAGGGTGCTAAACAGTACAGTGACCCTGTTGTCATGGCAAAATGCGTATGTGAATCCTTATCTGTACAGGTTGAGATGGCAAACCTGTCCATTAAGTACTTCTATAGTAGCCAACATCAATCAGTATTGCCAGAGTCACACTCCATTGGCCTTATTGGGCTACTCGGAATGTGCCTACTGAGACTCAAGAAAGCCTGCTGCAACTTTTGCCAAGAATGGAATTACTCCCTGCTATAGCTAAGTAAAGGGAAGCAATAGAGGTTATCTGTGTTCTATAAGCTGCATATCCTATCGGCGACTGCTATACCTTGTTTAGGACTTTTAAAGTACCTGCATGTGCAACCATGACTGTTTTAAAATAGCCCGCCAAAGTCATTGCAGGTAACTCTGAGGTTGTGCATTGAATTGGTTTGAATGAGGAATACTACGGGAACCAGCGCCTTTTGTTAGAAGTCACACATGAGTAAAGTGGATAACCTCTATTAGTAAGCAGACTGTTGGTAAACAAGGGAGATGGTGATCATGGCAATGAATATGGTGATCACTATGCTGCAGTGAGGAATGAAATCTTGGGGACAAAAATGGGAAAATGTGCTTAAAATTTTTCTGTGATTTATCATTCTGACTGAGGTGGGGGAAGGGCAATCATGGAGGAAAGCCTACGTTTGGTGAAAATAATGCCCCTGGTTACCCCCATGCCAATTTTTACAGATTTGCGAGCATTCCAAGTGCTATTGGGCTACTTAAAGTTCATACCTCAGCTATAAGTTGCAAATCATCACCCCATGACAACCTATGGCAACACTGGCCAGTGTTTTGATGCCTCATTCTACTGACATGTTGTGTTATATATAACTACTGAGTAGGTCATGATTGGCCTCAACAAACCTGCCGGTGACAGCCGCTATCACATGTAAGTTACTTACACAACAGTATCTAAATTGTTGAAAAGCTTCATTCAGCACGATAACCTAATATGGATCAGGTTACAATGTGATGTATTGCAAATAAATTAAGAAAAATTGTTCAGTAGATACAGAATTAAATTGAGGTATTAATCTTATCCTATTATTCATAATAGGCATCTGAGGATTTCCCGTCCTGTGCATCCAAGATGCCACTATAGCATGAGAATTGTGTTGAATTATTTACAAAGCAAGGTTGGTGAATTTCAAAACTGTTAATGAATAATCATTTCAAATGGTTGTGAAGTAATTATATGTTTTTCATTACCCACATATCCAAAATAGCGGCCATCATCCTATGCATGCACAACTCGCAATATCACAACTTGCACTGGGAGTGTGATTTTGTGAACTTGCAATCCTACTAGTTGCAGCATGCTGGATTTATCAACAACATTTTGATTCCCAAATTTAAAGTAAGATGTTTTCCTTTGAAGAAAAAATAAATAATTTAAGGCACCAGAAACAAATTTTTTTTTTGATCCTCGGATCAACCGTTGATGCTGCTTGCTTGTTATTAATGAACTAACAACTAACTAATCAGCATTAATGCTAACTTTTCAGATTTCACAATTAAATGTTTTCACATTGTTATCAAGTTAAATTTGCAAAGATATTTTTTACATAAAATCTATACTTTATGATTCAGATTTTATGATAGAATGGTAAAATTCAAACAACCAAACATCTGCCATTATGTACTGCATTGAAACCTGTGGAATAACAATCATAGTTGCATTGCATAATACTACATATCACATAATGATCCAGTGGATGCATGATGCTATGTTTGCTTGCACACAAAATATCTGCAAGGCATTACTCATAACAAAACAGAGGCCATGTGGACAGGGCTATATTATTAAGCTACATCAAGTCTAGGAAAAAACACAATCTTTTATTCCTGACCAGAATTGAGCTAACTAAATTAGGAGTGCCTTGCATTAGATAATATTTAAACTACATGAGTTACTGTACCATCAGTTAATTCATCAATAAACTACCTGAGCTACCTCTGAGTAGATCATTTACTACCTGAGTTACCTCTGATTAGATCATTGATAAACTACATGAGTTACTCCTGATTAGATCATTGATAAATTACTACGTTATCTCTGATTAGATCATTGATAAACTACCTGAGATACCTCTGATTAGACCATTGATAAACTACCTGAGCTATCCCTGATTTGATCATTGATAAACTACCTGAGTTACCTCTGATTAGATCATTGATAAACTACATGAGTTACTCCTGATTAGACCATTGATAAACTACCTGAGCTATCCCTGATTTGATCATTGATAAACTACCTGTGCTACCTCTGATTAGATTATTGATAAACTACTAAGTTATCTCTGATAGACTATTGATAAACTACATGAGCTACCCCTGATTAGATCATTGATAAACTACCTGTGCTACCTCTGATTAGATTATTGATAAACTACTAAGTTACCTCTGATTAGACTATTGATAAACTACATGAGCTATCCCTGATTAGATCATTGATAAACTACCCGAGTTACCTCTGATTAGACTGTTGATAAACTACCTGAGCTACCCCTGATTAAATGGTTGATAAACTACCTGAGTTACCTCTGATTAGATCATTGATAAACTACCTGTGCTACCTCTGATTAGATTATTGATAAACTACTAAGTTACATCTGATTAGACTATTGATAAACTACATGAGCTATCCCTGATTAGATCATTGATAAACTACCCGAGTTACCTCTGATTAGACTGTTGATAAACTACCTGAGCTACCCCTGATTAAATGGTTGATAAACTACCTGAGTTACCTCTGATTAGATCATTGATAAACTACCTGTGCTACCTCTGATTAGATTATTGATAAACTACTAAGTTACATCTGATTAGACTATTGATAAACTACATGAGCTATCCCTGATTAGATCATTGATAAACTACCCGAGTTACCTCTGATTAGATCATTGATAAACTACCTGAGTTACCTCTGATTAGATCATTGATAAACTACCTGAGTTACCTCTGATTAGATCATTGATAAACTACCTGAGCTATCCCTGATTAGATCATTGATAAACTACCTGAGCTATCCCTGATTAGATCATTAATAAACTACTAAGTTACCTCTGATTAGATCATTGATAAACTACCTGAGTTACCCCTGATTAGATCATTGATAAACTACCTGAGTTACCTCTGATTAGATCATTGATAAACTATCTGAGTTACCTCTAATTAGATCATTGATAAACTACCTAAGCTACCTCTGATTAGATTATTAATAAACTACTAAGTTACCTCTGATTAGACTATTGATAAACTACCTTAGCTACCTCTGATTAGATCATTGATAAACTACCTCTGCTACCTCTGATTAGATCATTAATAAATTACCTGAGCTACCCCTGATTAAATGGTTGATAAACTACCTGAGTTACCTCTGATTAGATTATTAATAAACTACTAAGTTACCTCTGATTAGACTATTGATAAACTACATGAGCTACCCCTGATTAGATCATTGATAAACTACCTGTGTTACCTCTGATTAGATCATTAATAAATTACCTGAGCTACCCCTGATTAAATGGTTGATAAACTACCTGTGCTACCTCTGATTAGATCATTAATAAATTACCTGAGCTACCCCTGATTCAATGGTTGATAAACTACCTGAGCTACCTCTGATTAGATTATTAATAAACTACTAAGTTACCTCTGGTTAGACTATTGATAAACTACATGAGCTACCCCTGATTAGATCATTGATAAACTACCTGTGCTACCTCTGATTAGATCATTAATAAACTACCTGAGCTACCCCTGATTAAATGGTTGATAAACTACCTGAGTTACCTCTGATTAGATTATTAATAAACTACTAAGTTACCTCTGATTAGACTATTGATAAACTACATGAGCTACCCCTGATTAGATCATTGATCATTAATAAACTACCTGAGCTACCCCTGATTAAATGGTTGGTAAACTACCTGAGTTACCACTCATTAGATCATTGATAAACTACATGAGTTACTCCTGATTAGACCATTGATAAACTACATGAGCTACCCCTGATTAGATCATTGATCATTAATAAACTACCTGAGCTACCCCTGATTAAATGGTTGGTAAACTACCTGAGTTACCTCTGATTAGATTATTGATAAACTACCTGAGCTACCCCTGATTAAATGGTTGATAAACTACCTGAGTTACCTCTGATTAGATCATTGATAAATTATCTGAGCTACCCCTGATTAAATGGTTGATAGACTACCTGAGCTACCTCTTCATTAGATCATTGATAAACTACATGAGTTACCTCTGATTAGACCATTGATAAATTACCTGAGCTACCCCTGATTAAATGGTTGATAAACTACCTGAGTTACCTCTGATTAGATCATTGATAAACTACCTAAGTTACCTCTAATTAGATCATTGATAAAATACCTGAGTTACCTCTGATTAGATAATTGATCAACTACCTGAGTTACCTCTGATTAGATTATTGATACACTATTTGAATTACCTCTGATTACTTCATTGATAAATTACCTGAGTGCTCTTTCATTTTCACCATTTGTTTAACTATTTCAATTTCTTCAAAATCACAAGCACAAACCTAACATGTTTTTGCATAAACTTCTTGGGTGATGTGATGGACATGTGATGGTTGTAAACTGTAAGTTCTTTTGTATAATTCCAAGAAATAATGAAGATGTTAGACTCACAATGTTAGTGATATTTCACCACTACCCTGGTGGTTTCTATGTTTGACTCGCATTGTTAGTGACGTTTCACCACTACACTTGTGGTTTTTCAGACTAGCAACTCATCACAAATGTGAGTCTTCATTATTTTGTGAAATTGTACAAAAAGAACTATGTTTACAGTTGAATCTAACATTCCAAATGAACTTATTCAAAGACATGTGATGGTTGCTTATATTACTAGCACACCAACTGCCTAAAGTAAAATATATTATTTCTCTGTAATGTTGATTTCATGTTTTGAATATGAACCATACTTGTTTGGTTGCCATGATGTTATTTTAGTTTCAAGTGGTTTTTGTTTTGTTTTATCTTTTTGAATTTGTAGCCCAGAGTCCTAGTGGATTATATTATATTTATTCTGTGTTGATCTTAAAGAATTTGTAGGGTTTGCAAACATATATAAGGTCAACATGGAATACTAGCATAGAAGGAAAACAATTCTTTCATTATAGAATTTGTTTTATAGGAAGCAAGTTTGATGTAAGATGATATTTCACATTTTATTATGATACAGATTATTGAGATACTATAACAACCAAATCAGGTTCTGTATCCCTGACTATTACCACTATACGATTTGCGTCTGCCATTCTTCTCTTTATATATGTATCTCCGTCTGGCTTTATACCTTTCTCCCTGTCTCTCTCATATCCATTTGTCTCTATCATTTACCCTACACCTTTTCAGTCATTATCACCTTTCTTGTCCTGTTCATCAGTATATCATTCATCACTGTCTAAAGCCTAGACATATTAAGCTGACCCAGATCTAACAAGTAATAAACCCAAAGGTGTGAGGATGACTAGCTATCTCGCCATCATTATCAATTAAAATCTTCATTTATTAAACAAGTAAACTCAATTATCATTGATTGTCTTTTACACTTAACACAATTCCCACACGCAAATTAAATAGAAATACTGCTATGGTGGATTGCGTGCATCAGTGTTAAGAGACTACATGCGTGATGTGAATAGGAATATTTCTTAGCATCTTCATCACCCTGAAACCATTTTAGATTTATGTTCATCTTAATTTGTTGAACACAATACTTATTTCAATCATACATGAGAGATCATAAGAACAAAATAACATATTTGTCATTTTAAACAAAGAATTCAACTTATAGTTCAAGTGTCATCTATAGTTGATGTCACCTTGCAAAGGGTTTAGATTACCATTGTTGACTGAAACGCTAGTCTCCTGGGTAAAACCAGTGTGTATAATACAAGACCTGCATTGTATAAGAACTCTGCATGAATATTTACTATCTTGGAAATTAGGTTGAAACTCTCTGCTTTTTTCATAGGTGCATATTCCAGTTTTCTGAGTGCTATTCAGCACATCTTTCTCCTCAATCATGTTAATTTGTGTTGTTTCTAAACAAACTTCTAAAGGATGGCATTCAATCCATTCTCTACATTCTGTTGTTTTCTTATTCTTCTTCATTTAGGTTTATTTTTTCACTAAAACTTTCAAAAATACTTCTCAATGGTGTTCCACAAAGAACCCGCTTTTATTTGCTTTTCATTTAGAACTTTTACAGTTTACTTCAGAAGTTGTAGATTTAACTGTGCTAAAACAAAAGTCATGTAAGGCTTGATCAGTGTTTCTAAAAAATAAATTGTTGCTTGTTAATGGCAGGCAATCTGAAGTTCACTGTCTTCATGCTGACAAAGATATATTGGTGCCATTGTTTTCACTATAACACCATTAATGTGATTGGGTGTGAAATCATTGGTGTTTTAACATCGTCTTTTAAAAGGGTGTTCAATCAAACTAGGAAAAAATCCATTCCAGCTGGTTTAGGCGTGGGGTGGTACAAGCTACTTTGTTCATTTGACATTCAAGAATCGCATAGATCTTGCTGTTAATATATCACTTATTGTGATATATAAGTGCATTTGAATGATATGGATGGCACCACAAAAAGACTGGCATAGTTTTAGTCCATTAAAATACTTCCTTGTTATAAAGACTGCAATTTGATAATGTGTACATTCTGACCCTTAGAGATAATATGGATAACAGACATGCACACATTACAGCAATTTGTATTAAGTTCAGTGGTTTAGAATGTTTTACATGAGGTCAGTGAACTTAGTATTATGAGTATTGGGTCAATAGATATCCAGAGGTTGTTATTTTGTGGACACTCTTTTTAATATCAATGTTTGGACAACCAGTGTAGTGGCTGCCTCAGCGCTGTTGTAAGTCATAGTATTGGACATTCAGCTCCCTATGCCAACTCAATCAATGTAGTTACATGGGGGTTCACACAGGCACTTTATCTTACAATTTTGTCAACTTGACCATGTCATTTCACTTACTGATAAAGGTTTGATGTGTCCCTTCCTCTCTTTTAATAGTCCTAGCAACCTGAGTAAAAATAGTAAGCTCTAGAATGTGGCAGCATGCTCTCTTGAATTGATTGATTGAAATATTTCAATCTTTTAATGATTGATGATAGGAATCCTTGTCTTTTTGATTTGACTTTTACTCTTTTTGTAGACTGATTTCACTATCCAATCATGCTTTACTCCTAATGTACTAATGACATGTGTTGCGTATGTTTTGAATGAGATCTTTTTAGAGTGAATCTTTACAACCTTTTTTCAATATGTCCCTAATTCCAGCCTTCAAAAGATTGAAAAACAATGAAAATTAATCCTTTCTACTGAGAAATCAATTGAAAAAGATCTGCACCTAAAAGATTGAGAATCACTCCTTTTGATTAAAAAAAAAAGATTTAAAATTTAAATATACTGTCAAATATGATTTGTCCCTAATTCGGTATTGCAAAAGATTGAAAATTCAATCTTTTTGATTGAATATTCAATTGGGCAATTTAAAGGGGCATTTCGTGATCCACAGCCTCATCCCCCCACTTTTCCTAAAAAAAGTTGAGATTTTTACACCACTGGATACCTCTGGCTACATAATGTTTATGTACCAAATATTTCTTGCAAATTAATTAGTTTAGCAAAAATATCGCCAAATTTGAATTTCGTTCTGGTGCACCAGAACGAAATTACAACACATTGTCTATGGAGCAGTGTAATACACATAATCATACATAACTCATAAGCATAAAATCGGAATCAACTGAAATTTTGGAAATAAGCTTTTTCATGGATATCTACTGAAAATGTCATAAAAAGAGGATGCTAGGATCACGAAATCCTCATTTAAGGCAGCTGTGTACTCTCAGACATGCATGTAGTAAAAGTACAATAACTTTGTAATTATTCGCGCAAGACATATAAAAGTATACATTTTTATAAAGGCAAGACATCAATGAATCTTAATATAAATATAGATTTGGTGTAAAAACAACAGTTATGAAGAAAATCACAAAAAAGTGAGTTTTTGGCAATATTTGTTCGGTACATCATAACACAAAAAACACTCTTTCCAAAATATTTTATTTTGTTTTTATCTCAATCTTGAGGCTCCATTCCAAAAACGGTTTTTTTAGTTTTTTGATTTTGGCCTTATTTTTTGAGATATTGACCATATAAGGCATCAAAATGAACTTTTTAAAATTCGCAAACGCCTATTTGCACAAAATGATGCCTAAAATCGGAAATAGACCAAAATATAAAAAAATAGGAAAACCGTTTCTTGAGTCGATCATGCTTCATACGATGATCATATTTGCTTACCTATAGATGCTGTATTTATTGAGTTATCGTGTACCTAAATCGTCATTTTACCGAGAAAATGAATATTGAAATAATGGCCGTCGAATCTCACATGAGAATGCGACAGTTTTCGTTTTTCTACCTTACATTACATAAACATCGGGTTAATCCACGGCCCCTTGAGAAGTTTGAGCGAAATCCATTCATAACTTGATATTTAAATCGAGGGAAAGAACTTGAAAAAAACCCACATTTTATCAGCTAAAACGGAGCCATTTGACAACTAGGTTTGTGTGAAATCAGTGCTTCCGTGGTTTTTCCATAAGATGCGCCGCGCATGCAGATAAGCGTCGCGTATGCGTAGTGTATTTGTGCGTTAACAAATTGCGCGATACATAACGCGATGCGTTAGAGTTGCCATGCTGTACCCTGGCTGGTACAACAAAGATTTTCTTTCCTTTTCAATTTCAAACACGAGTGGAATAGTGAAATAAAATCCTTAAAATATTGCAGTTGGAGTTTACAAATCTGGATTTTCATTCCTTGTATTTATAAAAACATAACAAAGTACAAACATATCAAAAAAAACTCAATTTCGCGAAAGAAACAATGTCTATAGTACACAGCCGCGTTAAGAGTGTCCAGTAGTCAGTAGCATAGCCAGGGGTTTTTTTTCAGAAGGGGACAAAAGGGGCAAGGTGACTTAAAGGGGGAGGGGGCAAAAATGGTCAAAAAAGGTAGTGGATGATAGAAAGATTCAAGCCAGGTATACCAACTTGGTGTGGGGAACAAGACAAAGACAAGATTTGTCCCTAATTTGGTACTTGTCTTTGTCTTGTTCCCCACACCAAGTTGATATACCTGGCTTGAATCTTTCTATTTTTATATATTCTAGGTATCCTCTTGTGTCATTCTTTGATCCTTGGTGTGTTTTGTGCCTCCTCTGTTGGAGGCACCATTACCTACTCATTTGATGATATATTAGGTAGTTCAATAGTCAGGGCTGTATAGCTTAAACCACCGCCATGTGCCACTCCCGGTGCCACTAGTGGAAACATTTAAAAATCTTAAGATATCTAATTTCTAAAGCTAATTACTAGCATGTGAACCCACCATGTATAGTTACTGATTTTAAGACGGTAGATCATAGTATTGGACATCCATATCTTCTACCAGATTCAAAAAGGAGAATGACTCAAGGCAGAAGGATTTGGTTAGGGCATAAGAGCAGGCCCTTAAAGCAATATTGTAACATTTGATAAGGACAATGTTATTTTGATCCTGATATTTGCCTGAATATAGTTTAATAAACTAAAATACCCTGCCAAAATCAAGGCTTTTGATACTGTACACGCATACCGATAGTGTACTCATCTCTGCTCATCACATATGTCCAAGGTATTCAATAATATGATAAATAGCAATATTATACATTTGATTCATGTTGTAGGTTATGCAAGCAGCAATAATAAAACATAATATCCACACAGTAACATCATGACAAGAGAGAGGAAATTAAAAACTGGCAGAAGGAAGAAACCCAAAGCGACATCTTTTGATTCATATTGAGGTTAATCAATACCGGCTTAGTCATGCAATTTTCATGTTGATTTCTGGGTGGATCAAGGCCATGAGTCTGGGGAATTAAATAATGCGGCCATATTAAGGGTTGCCAACTTTCAGAACAGAAATATTCAACTTCATTGTTATTATTTAAGAAATAAATGGTAACTCAGTATCCTTTACACCCAAATAATGTGTCCGAAGAAGTAAAACTAATCCAATGCATGACATAAAACATTTTTGCCTCCAAGGACATTATTTGGGTATAAGGGTACTGCATTACCCTTTATGATTATGATTACAATAATATTATTATTATTATTTCTATTCTAATACCACACAAAATGTGTGGTTTAAAGAAAAAATATCACCTTTTGCCAAAATATTTTTATGGTATGTTTGAGTAGATATCCACAGAAAAAAGATTATTCCCAAAATTTCATTTGATTTTGACTTTGCGTTTGTGAGTTGTGCTAGGATATGTATACCGTAAAATTCCGTCTACAAGCATATATATGCCTCTAAACGAGGTTTTTTTGACACAAGAGACAAGAGGCAGACACTCTCAGCAAAAACGGTATTTGGAGTTTGAACAACTATAATTACTGATAAAGGCGGCTGTACAAACATGTATATTTGTAAGACCAATCTATTGCAATGTTTTTGAGAAGGATATTGGCCTTTCATATCTTTCGTTTAAAAAAAACCTCGTTTAGAGGCATATATGCTTCTAGACGGAATTCTACGGTATTACATTTTTTCATAGGTCACTGTGCTGTAATTTTGTTCCTGTTTTAAATTCAAATTTGACAATATGTTTGCTAAACAAATGAATCTCAAGGAACATTTTTGCACACAAACACTATGTATATAGCCAGAGGTTTCCGGTGGTATCAAAATCTCAACTTTTATGAGAAAAGTAGGGCATGAGGCTATGGATCAAGAAATGCCCCTTTAAAGGTGTGTGTATCCATTGACAGCCTTGCCCATTATGGCTTTAACTGTTGACCAAATGACAATATGACAAACAATCAGCAGCTCTTCATTGGGATGCAGCAATGCTACCTGTAGCCCATGGGATAGTTGGCATGAGTAGCAGGTGTCACTGCCAATTATTTTTTAAAGATGAATCAAATCTGATAACTTCCCCCTAAAGCTTGGTCATAAAGTGACCTACAATTAGCTTTCCAAGAATACAATGCTGCCTATGATAGTCTGTCAGTGGCAGCGCCAGGATTTTTTTCCACAAAATTTATTCGTTATTTAGGGTTTCGCCGAATTTGCAACATCACAGTAATCGCGCTCGTCAAAGGTTTGCTGCATTTGACTATAGTGTAGGCCTATTGGTTAAGACAGTGGGCTATGAAGCTCTATGAATCACTATTGGTTGTGGGTTCAAACCCGAGTGGAAGGTGTGCTTTTCTTACTGTTTGCACCTGTATATTTTCAAGCAACTGAAATAAAAATAGGTACAATGTAGGTGTGATGGGTTGTGAACCTCTAAATAATTGATTGCCACATGGTAAATGGCTGGGGTAAATGGTGAAATTGTTGATGTGTGTATGTTAAATTATTTAGAAAAAATGCTGTAAAATTCATTTTACCCCTTGGATATTTGCATAGTGCATGCTGTGTTTTGTGATGCAGTTGTAGTTATATTTTGACTTCTCCTGAAGCGAATATTGTTTCCCGAGCAAAGCCTGTAATTTATACAAATTGACTGTGCCCGCCCAATTTCAGGAAATGATTAAATGCAAAATGAAATCTAAACATGATGCGAGCAGCAATAACACGTTTTCAGGAAAGTATATATGCCTGATTTGTGACATAGCAATGCTGTACAAAGCCACTATAATACTCTGTAATAACATTCATTCTTACACACATGGAATTGTTAATAAGAGCCTCATATATCATTTGAATTTCATCGATAAATGATTGCTTTGTGGTTTCTACAGTCATAAAATCATTTTAAAGCTTCGCAAGAAAGAAAAGACAGAAAAGTATGATAATGCTCCTTCGTTTCCAAGGCTAACAAAACACTCAAGTTTTCCCCTTTCATTTTGTTCCTTTTTGTGGAAAGGGATAAGTATAATAATGCTGTGGCAGCAACAGGAATTTGGGAGGGGGAGGGGCAAAATCAACAACTTTTACGCAAAATTGCTGCAAAAACAGAAAATGTTCGTAATTATGGTTAAAAGTGGGGGGGGGGGACAAATGCCTATGTATAAGAAACCTCAAACTCGCCAATTTAAAGACAAGCAAAATAGTCCAAAATCAGCTGACGGTTAGTTGATATGCTCCATGAAGGAAATGTATAAGAATTATGATGTTATTCGTGTTATTGTTTTTGAAATAGCATTTTATAGCATATGATTTTTTCAGAATTTGGGAGGCTTTTGTGCACATCGGATTTTAAGGAGTATGCCATTGGTTAATGACTCAGTAAATAATCTTTTGTCATGTATTAGTTATTTCAATAATAAGAATAAGACCTCTCGGTAAGCAATCATAGTTTCACGGTGAGAAATAAGAAAATGTTAATCAAGAATAAGACTAGATTTGAGTGAATAAATTTTGCCTTCAGTTTGGGGATCTTTGCTTGCCTTTTCAAATAGATTCTAAAGATTTAGATATATTTCAGAGGATTTTTTATGTGAGTTTTCAATCTTATTAATAAATTTGATTTAACTGATCAAAATGTTGCGGGTAAAATACTTTTTGCAAACATTTTATTCAAAATATCTTTGTAAACACTTAAATAACATGTTGAATGTTTTACAGCAAGTTTTCAAAAATATTTTGATGTTTAATACATCTATAATATACATATTATGTACCCTTTATAAAACTGCACATTTGAGCATTTTCTGGTAACTGTTTCTAAACTGTTGCCAATGTTTTGAAAACATGTGTTTGCTGTGAAGGGGAATTTTACTCAAATAAAAATATTAATGAAAAGTACAGACTGGATATTAGTGCAATCAATTAATCATACATGGTGAGTGCTCCCCATGCAACTGACTATAATTAGTTCGTGTGTTGTGGTTGTTGCACTGGATGCAATGGATGCAAAGTGGGTGATTTCATTTATTAAGCTAATCAATTTTCATTATTTTATCAAACTACAACAATTTATTATATGCATTTATTTATACCTCAAAGTGTTGACAAGAGATCATGTTTGATGAAGAAGAAAGAACGTTAAATATTACTTAATATGGAGGGGTTCTTTTAATAGATATTAGGCAACAAAATAACAATATTATCAAATTGAACATGTATTTCAAAAATTCATTCTCTTAATTTCATGAACATTGCAACAGTTTGTTTCTTAATATTTAGAAACTTACAATGGCCAGTAACCATGCAGTTAAGCATAAGCCCAAACCCCTTTCATACATAATAAATAGCATTTTGAATCTCATATTTGAGTGTAGAGGATATGCAACAGGTTGTTGGAAACCATTCAATTAAACCTCCAATGGGTGTATGCAGCTTGGTACACATTGTACACAGACATAATGAAATAGACCTCCACCTGCTAGCGTAACCATAACAAAAGGGAATGAGTCATAAGGGATACACCAAATGAAACAATTCCTATCATTAAGCAAAATTGATTTCCAGGTCTGTTTCAATCAATTATAATTCCTTTTTAGATGCTACAGAAAACTATACATTATAAATTTGACCCCGGGGGGGCCACTCGAATGGTGAAGGGGGGGTATCAGGCGCGTCCGTAAATTCACGTAAAAAGGGTATTTTTTCAGACTAGGGCACGTTACGTGCGTAACGCGAATAGGGTATCAAATCCATGTAAAATTGGTGTAAAAGGGTATGTTTTTGGAGCTCTTACGTACTTAAGGTAGTTTTGCCCCGGGGTTTTGCCAACGGACTCAATTCTTTCGAAACTAGACACTTAACCCATACCAAACTGGCAAAAATATACATCATTTTTCTCCCGACCTTCGTTGATGCATGCACATTAAAAAATTATTTAATAGGCCTACGGAAACCATCTTGTTGTAGCCTACAACAAGATGGTTTCCGAAATAATTTTCTCCTGCACATTAATATTTTAATAACCATCTAATACTATGTCTTCTGAAGGTATTCAGTTAACTATTTAGCTCTAGTGGTGCAAAAGAATAAGCCTACAAGATGGTTTCCGACTGCGTTATTCTCCCGACTTTCGCATGATGCATGCACATTAAAAAAAATTATATGGCTAGGACTACAAGATGGTTGCCAAAATGTTCTTCCGACTTGCTGATTTTTCATGCACATTAATATTTTACTTAAAACCATCTGATGCTATGTCTTCTGAAGGTATTCAGTTAACTATTTAGCTCTATTGGTGCAAAAGAATAAGCCTACAAGATGGTTTCCGACTGCGTTACACACATATCAATGCGCGACGGTATCGGCAAAATGACCACTAAGTTTTTGACCACGTTCGTCGTGGCTAAAATGACCTCGTGAATGTGGTCAAATTAAAACAGTACAACCCCCTTGAAGGGTCAAAACAACCCCAAACGTGGTCAATTCAAAATGACCACGGAAAATATAACCCCGTAGTTTTTAGTGTGTATTCTCCCGACTTTCGCATGATGCATGCACATTAAAAAATTATATGGCTAGGCCTACAAGATGGTTTCCGAAATAATGTTCTTCCGACTTGCTGATTTTTCATGCACATTAATATTTTACTCAACCATCTAATGCTATGTCTTCTGAAGGTATTTAGTTAACTATTTAGCTCTATCGGTGCAAAAATATAAGCCTACAAGATGGTTTCGGACTTTGTTTTTCTCCCGACTTTCGCATGATGCATGCACATTAAAAAAACTATATAGGCCTACAAGATGGTTTCCGAAATGATTTTCTTCCAACTTGCCGATTTTTCATGCACATTAATATTTTTTATTAACTATCTAACTGCTACACATGCATTGTCTTCTGAAGGTATTTAGTTAACTATTTAGGTCTATTTGTGCAAAAGAATAAGCCTACAAGATGGTTTTCGACTTTGTTTTGTAGTGACTTTCTCATGGTGCAGCACGGGCACATTAATATATTTTTCTTTAACCATGCATAGACAACTGCTATCATAGTATTCTAATTGACATTGACACTTGACTGTTTTAATGATGTATTGATCAATGATTTTCTGAAATTAGTGGGTTGCCAGTCCTATTCATTTAAATTAATAATTGATAAATACTAAAAAACGATGTTTGACCACTTTACTGATGTCCTATTAACTCCAAATTCAAAACCTGGTTGTTTGTTTTTTTCGCAATTTAGCCAGTTGCCAAATTTAATAAATTAATAAATTTAGGACTTACTTTTTTAGGGATTTTGCCAACTCAAATTTTGAGAAAACATAGTTGTGCATCCTTAAACTATTGTTTTAATGGAGGCTACTACTAGTACTATAGGTAAGCTCTGTGAATAAGTGACTTGTGATTAAAAAGCAACCTCTTGGAAACCTTAAATTTCTCTGTCAGACGGCGGAGCTCTGTCCAATTTTTTCAGAAAAGCTTTATTTTAAAGAGCTCTATCTCTTGATACAGTTCATATGTACGTAGGTGGCTCAGTTTTCAAGTTATGAACCTTTGAAGTTGAAACTTTTACATTCAACATGTTCAAACTTTTCATAACATGCATTTATTTAATAAAGGATTAAGCAAAAACACGTTTTTGGTCCAAGTTATTTCCAAAATTGACCAAGGCAACAGCTTCTTACTTATTTTATGGTTAAAAGCACCTGTTTCTTAGTGTTGTTTAGGGGTAATAATTGCATCAATTGTTTAGGGGTCTGTTGTTTAGGGGTAATAATTGCATCAATTGTTTAGGGGTAGAGAAAAGACAACTACTTGTTTAGGGTAGCAAATCACGCTAGGGGGTGCAAATTTCAGTCTCAGCAATACTTGTTTAGGGTGCTTTTTGTAAGTCCACGGACGCGCCTGATACCCCCCTTCACCATTACAGTGGCACCCCCGGGTTTGACTTACAGAACTTTCATGATTATAGGATTAGGTGATGGAGGTCTACCCGATCTACAAGGCCTGACCATAGACCTAGAGCATATGCCTAGAGTTTGCGTTTTGGAATAATTTTAGCTGTATGAAATTACAAACAGCTGTTCTTTACCCAAAGTGGATTGATTTGGAATGAAATTTTATTTTAAAAAATTTAAAAATATGTTTGCCAAATATTTTCATATATTTCAAGCTTTCAGTGATTTTTTAGGGTTGTTGGCCTCTTTCTGCCTGTAGAACATGGTTTGTTTTTCCTTCGCCTTATACACATTTTTATGCATGCTACTTGAAACAGCGAAGTACAAAATAGGTTGTATGCTAATTGTGCATATTTTACAATAAAATATTCCAATATCCATTTAATATAGATGAATTATCACATGCGATGTGTAATATGGGTGTGTTCATGATGTACACACCCAAATCTATTGGGTAATTAACATATGAAAAGGGAACAGGTGGTTGCTACATAATAATGAGAATGGAATATTATAATGAAATAATATCGGCTAGCTTTTGTTGATACCAATTATTGAAGATAACAGATGAAATAATACAGACAGTAGCATCTACAGGTTTTCAAAAATAGGGGCCCACCGACTGCTCAAAAAATGTTGGCTCGCTTTGCTTGCCGAACTGAATCAAAAGTTTCAGTCAATGTGACATGAATAGTTACTTCGCTCAAACATGCTTCTCAGTAGATTAAAATTGTTGAGTAAATAAATCACTCAATAATTGTGTCAATGTTCCAATTTGCATCCTTGGTAGTGCTATCAAACAGGCTCATCTTGCAATATCGCACACAGACTTGTGTAAGCTTATTTTCTCTTTGAGGGGTCCCATAAAAACAATTACATGCTCTGACTGTCAAAAAGTATGACAATTTTGTGGGTATTTCCATTATCAATATTGTAATATTCAGTGATACAGTTCAAGCATAACACTCTATATAGGTTGATAACTCATCCTCTCATTGCTGACAGAAATAGAGATTGTCATCTGAAAGCAAAAACACAGTGAGAATGGAAGCTGCTTTCAAGTATATCATACTCACCTTCAAACTCTTGTTTTCTGCCAATCATGTCAACCTTCTTCATACAGATTCGATTGCAGATGACAAGTTATATATTTTCTTTAAAATTCAGAATTGTATGTTTTCATGACTATATTTGGAATTGGTATGAAAAATACATTAAAAGTGAGTACAAATAAACCCAGTATTGGTTCAGTGGTTCTTGAGATAGCTCCTGATAATTAAAGGAAATATCTCAAAACTTTTTACAGAGGAGGTGAGTAGAGGACCAGTAGAATTAAGACCCGATATGATCTCACCAACAAGATGTACGATATATAGTTGCAACATCAATATAATAAAAAGAATATATTACAAATTTATACAAAATTAACAAAAATACATTTAGAAAGCAAAATATAAAAGAGTCAAGAAAATGAAAAACAATGTTCTAAAAATGGTCTAGTATGTTAAACAATGAAATAGTATTTGTGCCCAAAACAGATTTGTTATTAAATAAACCATCTACTACTACTAATTTTGTTTCAGCTTTTTTCAAAGGTTTTAGGATCATTATGTTCAAAGTAGTATGATGCAACACATGAATTATATTGTCCCAGGTAAAGTTCCTGTTGTCATGAAAACTTAAAAATTATGAGATTTGGAAATGTCATGGACAGATTTTAAAATGCTCAAAACCTAAAAGTCACGCCAGATATTGCTATAATCAAAATATAGAAAGAACATTAGCACTAGAAACTTGATCTTTGAATGTAAATTGTCAAATGTCAAATATAAAGTGCAGAGGAAACCAAAGTCTTTGACAAAAAAGAGTTATGGAATGTCATAATTGGTCATGGAAATGTCAGGTAAGTCATGCAAATTTGTTATGTGTGTGTTCAGTAAACATTCTATGAATTCAAAGGCTGCAGAGATTTTATACAACATGTTGTTTTATTTCAAAAACATTTAAATATCATTTAAATGTTGGGTTGTTAAAAGATAAGAAAAAGGTTCTCATTTTTTATCACAAAAGTTTTATAATCTTGTCAAAGTGTTATTATAAAACAGTAGTCTTCAAATATTAAAATCTCCAATGTGGTAACTTTTGAAAAAAAATTGAAATGCTATATTAATGTTTTACATCCTATAACCCAGCATCTGGCAACCTTGGTGTGTCTGTTTGAAAATGTATTCATCAAACAATACATGTTTATAAAAACCTAAATTAAATATTTTATAACATGTGTATGCAGCAGCTATATTGGAAAACATACAACTAAATTAAAAAAGATGCAATTCTGCATGATGCGTTACATATCACAGTAATCTTGTAGCAGGATACACAATGTCAATAGCTATGTTTATGTTTGATTAAACTCTGTCAAGTTTGTTATATTTATTAGATATACTCTCGTCTTTCATGTGGAAAATGCTTTGAATTGCACATTTTTCAAAAGGACAGGTTTGTACTTGTATAGGAAGGAACTAACATTATATGAAATGGTGGTCATGCATTAATTTACTGATCTTAAAACAACTCTCATTATTTCCCTGAATTAATATGGTGTAAAACTTATTTACCTTATAAATTACAAATCAGCCAAGCAAACATACTCATACCAGGCTGTCACCATTTTTGTACAGATAATTGACATTACAAGTGCAGCCGTGCATCCTTTTCATTTATTGCCATAGAAACCATAGATATTTATTATAATTTTAATTAAACATGATACTTTTAATTATTCAAATTGGTATCATACACTTTCATTCATTTTGTTTGGAAGTGTTGGCATTAAAATGCAGTTTTTACAGTGACTTTAATCTTGAATAATTTATTTAAAGAAGTAACTGTTCCTCTTAAAACCATAATGTATGATTTCGGTCAAATTTTGGTTTTGTTATTCTTTACCCAAAATGCAAAAATAATACTGGTAATAACTGTCAGGAAGAGTTTTTGTCCATTTAAGCCAAAATAACAAGATTAAAGTGAAAGAAGCCCCACTGGCTATTGGTTGTTTAACAGGGGGTTGTAATGCAACAAAATTGCTGTGCTAACATACAAACACCACAAACTTGGCTGATATGTATACATTACAACAAAAAATCAGATTTGAAAAAAAAAAAAAAATTTAATACCATGATGTTGCTTGCCACCTATGTATCAGCATGTGATGCACCTCTTCAGTCAAGCATCAACGCGGTGATCTTAGCAACAAGGCACTCCGTACCCATAAGATGGTGGCGTTGATGTCACAATGACTACCTCTATAGGCCAAAATGGGTGGTGATCTTAGCAACAAGGCACTCCGTACCCACAAGATGGTGGCGTTGATGTCACATGACTACCTCTATAGGCCAAAATGAATGGTTTTGCTATTTTCCCCCTCCCAGGAAATATCATACACATGGGGAAATAAGCCCATTACAATGAGCCTTGGGATCTCACATATTGAACCAATACCTTCCCCATGCATGTGGGCTTTATTTTTCTCAATATTTGAGCTGTTGCCACCACTAGCTCAGGCACTGCTCCAACTCACCTTAACGTAGAGTAATCAAGTCCATCAAAAATGAGAAATCAAAAAAAAAATGAGAACAAACTATCATAATTATTCTAAGTTAGAAGCTGTAAACTGCTTAGCAGATGACTACTCTGCATGAATTACAAAGTTATGGAATGTGTAGTTGTGGAAGAAATAGTGCATACTCTGTCTAGATATGTCTAGATTTGAATCCATTTCATATACAGCATGTGTGAAGCAGGTTGAGGACTACAACACAATTCATGTCTTGTATATCATCACATAATAGACATGATGAATTTCATGCTTCAGTTCTTGCTAGTAGTACAGTAGCTTTTAGCTAAATTGTACTAAATTGCAATCTCTCTCAGACTCACTCTTTCTCTCTCATTCTTCTTCCCCAGCAAAGACAAAATTTTTTTTAAACATAAGTGGCAAAAACATGTTTTAGATTTGGTCAAAAGGTTTTAATAACATTTAAATGTTGAGTTATATAAAGGTTATGAAAATATCGTTATAACATTTCAAATAAAAAACACTGCAACAACATTTATTTTCGCATAATATTTTGCCTACACCTCATATAACTCAAGTTATTTTCTTGGTTGTTCTCGTGATTGCTCTGTTCATTTGAGTATTATACCTGGTGTAAATATGTTTGCTTCGCCACTTTTGGTATTGTTTGCGTTAAAAGTATCCATTTGTTTGGAATTTTTCATATTCAATTTGATTTTGTGTTTTGCCATTTTTGATATTGCATTGAGTTGATCATGTGTTTAATTGCTTCGCTGTATACTTCATTTTCATTTTGTTTTCTACTCACATGTTATCAATGTAGTGTACAGCTTGGCGTTTTAAAAATTTGTGTTTTATGATTCTAATTTCATCTCTGATATTTGTTTTGCAGTATATTGCCGTTGTTTATACAAAATTGTTGTTTGGTTAAACTTATTTTGCTTTATTGCTTTAATGCCGTCACTTTGAACATTTCACTTAGTTGTTTCTCTGCTCATTTTGCATGCATTTTTCCGTGCAATCCCTTTTGTGCAATGTTCATCGTGTGCCTATTTCATTTGTTTCTTATTTCTTAATGATGTATATTTATAATTCAACGGGTATTTTGTTTTTACGTACACATGTTTTAATTGTAAAGCGCCTTGTGGTCTTTGATGTAATGCGCTATATAAGAATAAATTATTATATATATTATTATTATTATTTAGAAAATATTGTCAATATTTGTTGGCAAACATTTTTGCACACTATTTTGTCAACATTTTAATGACATTATGTTTGCAGCAAGTTTTCACAAATATTTTTGAAAGTTATTAAAACTTTGTATGTACATATACCCCCATATACCCAAATTTTCCAGTAAAACATTTTGTGTTGGCTAGGTCTTACAGTTCTCTCTCCCTCTCTCTTGTTTGCTTTATCTCCCCCTCTCCTTTGTCCCGTCCTTTCTGCATTTTCCCTCTTTTCTCCACATTCCCCCTCTTCTCATAATATTCTTCAACCATTTCTTTCATTCAGATTACATCACTATCTTTATTATGAATGTTCTAATCTCAGCTAGCCAGATTCCTTTACAAAAGCCTACATTAAATACCATAACCAAACACAGTGCCAGATTCTGTGTCAGCAGCAAAAAAAGAAACTCATCTCCAAAACTCGGTCAGGTCATGTATAAACTGGATCCATGCTTGATTATTTCCTTACCAACTTTACAACAAACAATGAGTCTTTTGTCCTCCTCAAAATCATTTCTTTCTTCACAATTAACTGGTAGTGGTTCATTTCCTCGCAGACATATCACTTATTTGGAGCTGATATCTCAGGAGTCGGCCAACTTCATTGCAGGAAGTGCATGGAATTTGTTCAATGTAAATGTCACTTTTCTGTGAAGTTCACTTTGGTATAAGAGTAGCCTACATTGTACATAATACACATTTGACCTGATTTCCTGCAACTAAAATTCAGGGACTACAGGGTGTCCCAGAAAAAAGTACCGAGTGAATAAAATTCAACGTAAGTCGAGAAATAGACATTAGAATCAAACAATTTAAAATGTAGCCCATATGCTATTTTATTGTGCATCACATACAAAAATTTTATTTGATTCACTTGAGTGGTTGCGAAGAAAATAACAATTACATAATTCATTTGCCGGGTAATATTTTCTGGTACACCCTGTATTACAATTTTACACTAGCAGTGTAGGTAAAAGCCGGCCACATAAGTCTCCATGCCATGCCATCGCATATCCTGGAACCTGCCTGGTGCATCATACATGATGGTCATGCATATAAACACATAATGTAGACTACGCTATAGACCCTATTGAATACTACATCACTCGTCCTCATTTAAATAAAATTCTACCCTCCATATGATACCACAGGGCGATTTGCATGATAATACAATAAAACAGTTAATAGGTACGAATGGTTGTGGAATCGAACTAAAGACCTGTCCCTCTGACACTTAAAACTTAGTACCAACATGTCTGCCATTTCAATTGTTATACCATTCCGGTTGAGTTTATTTGATAGGGTCTATTCACAAAGTACGGGGGTTGCTGGTGACCATCAACTTAGCAGTTTCCAGCACCCCAATGGTAGCCCCCATAGAGGGTCAACTTGTTTTGCTTTCAGGCTCCGTAAAGCACATAAACGATAAGCAGATAAGTTTCATAGTTGGTCCTGGTCAAGTCTATCACACCATCAGTGAAGTTTTAGCAACACATTTTCCCAATGGAAGTTGACTGAAATGTGGAATGCAACTTAGTGATCAGTTTTTTTTTCAATGTAAATCACATTGAACACAAAATCAGTAGTCTTTGGACTCAATTTCTGAATATTACAGAAATAAAAATGTTTCAACAAAAAAGATCTTTCCTGTGGAAGCACAGATGACTCACTTCCTGGAAGTCTTGTGAGTTGGTAAAGTATGCTTGGTTTTATCATAAATGTTGAGGTATAACACCAATTTGTATTAAATTAGCTATACCTCGCAGAGTGAGAATTTGTCTTAGTAGTAATAAAATTCTGTTATCTTTATGTAGACAAATTTCTGTTAATTTTATGTGGACAAATATCTTGGAGATACGAATGACATAATGGCAGACTCAAAACTTATCTTTTTCCTGTGGGCGTCACATGACTAGGCACAGATATGTGAAGATACTACACAAAGTGAACTTGTGGAAAAGTGCTAAAAATAACATCTCAGAATCTCTGTAAAAAGCTTGCCATGCATGGTTTGATCGGAATGTAACATTAAGAAAAATATCAAAATATCTAATATCTTAAGAGATTGCTTTTCTGCTTTTACAGGATCCTTGTAATGTGCTTAACACACTTCTAAAGAGATTGGACTGTGTGTGGGTATATGGGATTAGGGTGCATAGCTCACATCTAAAGGTGCTACACTTGTGTTAGACCTTAAAGGTTGACATACTTTACAATGTCATCTACTTTCTCCTTTTATCATTCTAACAAAATACCATTACGTTTAACACATGCCATGTTTTTAATGTTATAGATTTGTTGTAAGCTTGTGACATTGTTTTTGCAGCTCCCAGGAAGCATCACTTATTTGCTCTTGAGTAGTAGACATCAAACAAGTTATCAATAAAAAGCCAATGTACTATCCTGATGTGTTGGAGTTGACAACAAAAAGCCGGCCAGGTCACTAAAGCCTTGGCATCTCCATCATACACTTGTCAGTTAGCCTCGGTACTTTAGTGATTTACCAAATCCCAGCTCAATTGTCCGTGTTTGTTCTTGCTTTAGCGCATGTTTATGAGCGCAGTATGTCGCATCCTCTACAGTCTTGCTGGCACTGATTGCTGCTTTCACCACTCGGTGTAAGAAAACAAGATGGCCGTAAGTGCAGAATTTGCCTTCTGTTAGGTTCGTCCTCAAGTAAATTACAAATCCCCAGACCTAAAGTAGTGTCTCTTTGGTGCATTCTTTATTAAAAGACAATCATGTTTTTTTTTAGTTTCAAGAATGTGGTGGAAGCAGTTTGAAATAAATATTTTACAACTGTGAGATGTTTCTCATTTGCACGCTTCAGGCTGGCAGTTTCCCTACATTTGATAAAGCATCACATGGTAGCTATGTGTTTTATGATGATTTTTGCTGTCACCCTATGACCCGTTTTTATGCTGTCTGAGCAAAATAAGACAGTTAGAGTAGCTCATTTATCATTAATTGCTGCCATACTCTTGTTGAACATCACATAAATGTGGATCAGAAACTGATTAATACATGCCCTCCGAACCAAGAGCACTATACGGATGAAATTAAGGATGAGCTATAGCCCATAAAATAAGGAAGAAGAGATATGTTCTTGTTTGACATTCTGTAGCAGGATTCACAAGATGATAGATTTCTGGGCCTTTGAGATGTCCAGCAGAAGGTATCACAGGCCTCTGAAATATCCAGCAGATAACAAATCACTCTTTGTTTTGTTTTATTTCTTTTTTTGCCTGGGTTATTCAATCAGTGGATGTTTTCAGGTATGCTCTATATTTCATAGATTTCATATCTTGGGTCTTTGATATTGCCCAATATAATTGAACGTGTATAAAGCCGCATTATACTCTTGTCATAATTTACCTGTGCCACTATGTTTGTATACCTGATTCTGTCTACCTGTAATGAAGCATTACACTAAGTCTTCTGGACCAAGCTTAAATTTCACTATCAAAATTCCATGATTCATAAATGCACCTGCCTCAGGTCAGGATGATTACCAGGGTCCAGCAAGAATTTGTGGTGTGTCATCCCACACTGCACTGCAAAATGGGACTTTCTCTGTAAAATTTTTATCCTATGCAATTCTCTTATTTTATGTCAAATTTCAGCATTTTTTTTACTATTTCTACTATTTTGCTGATGAGTATTTTGGTAATGTAGACATAAATCTAAATTGCTCTGTTTCAAGCTTATTGTATTTATCTCTTTTTGGTTCCTGATAAAGCATCACACTGTGAAATTCCCATAAAATTAGCTCATTTTTGCACCAGTCCCCACAAGATACCATTTTTATATGCAATCCCCTTGCAAAACTGACAATTTTTGTGCTATTTCCCTCAAATTTCCCATTTTGTCAACACAATGTGACATTTTTTTCCAGGGAATTTTCTTGGTATTTTTTTTTTGGCGCAAATGATTGGGTCCTGATGCTGATTACCTTCAGTTGTCTGATCTGCAAGATTTACTTTTAAAAAGGATAATTTAACAATATTTTCACACAAAAAATGTTATGTAGCATCTACTCATCAAGGTTCACATGGTTGATTTGATTTTAATTTTCTTGCCAGATCAAAATAATTATAGTCATTAGAATTTAAAATTCTAACAGTTTTATAAAATCTATAATTATATGAAGTTGATTTTGTCATTTTTTCATATGCCAGGAGGGTTATTGCAGCTTGCGGTGTGACCTAGAATCCAACAGAGCATACAATGCGTACATGTATATTATGTACATTATCATATCAGAAGACCTGAAGCTACAAGTGGGTAATAAAAGCTATAAATCGATGTGATTGTGTCCCCTTGATTGGGTCAATGAGTGAAAGGTGTTTTAGTATTCATATATCTATTGGCATTCAGTGACCTACTTATGACATGCCGTAAAGCGCGCTTCAGACTCCGTATTGTACGTACAATATTGTATGGACAATATTTTTCGTGACGTCAGAAAGTATTGCACGTACAATAAAAAGTATGTACTGGGAAAATATATATTTTGCCATAATCATTGGTTGCTTAATTAATACGGAGTTGCCAAATTTCTAAGAGTGGTAAATTTAGTGAGTGTTCGTGCACGGAATGATGAACATCTTTTTATGTCTTCTTGTATTCAACTGTACTTAAATTATTATATAATCAATGGGCACCTTTAAAGTTAATAATATTAATACTGATATTAATATAAAAAATATTAAAATTGTAATAATAATATAAATGGCACATTCAGTTCTTATTTATTTATTTATTTATTTATTTATTTATTTATAGATTTATTTATTTAGGCCTATTTGTTTATTTATTTATTTATTGATTGATTGATTACTGATTGATTAATTTTACTGATATTGATATTTTTATTATTTTTTAAAGTTTTGGCATAGCATTTGTTACATTATAACACGTTGTGTTATGAATTTGCAACACCTTTTTACATGTTGATATCGGTGAGGCACGTTATGATGGTGTATGTTATAGGCCCACTTATGATCATCACAATACACCCATAAACGTGTTAATGCAGTAACCGTAGCTTTATAGGGGCACGGGACCCCCCATTGATCTGAAATTTTAGAAACTCCATAGGAAAACTGTCAAAAATGGCTTGTGCCCCTCCCCCCTCATCAGACCCAGATGCAACGCCTTCTATACTGTTTCATTAATTATAGGCCTATTAATAGTAATGCGTTGAGCTATGAGATTTTAAAAAGTAATATCCGCCTTTTTTTTTTTCTTTTTGAAATGACATACTCAATACAAAAACAAATCAGCATGGAAAACATTTTTTTTTCGTCAGAGGCAGATATTTGGTCTATTCAGTGTAAGCTAAAAAATAGACGATCTTTTAAAATCATTTTTAAATGGCTTTTTTTTTTCAACCTTATTGTTTGCATTTGTAATGTTCACACAATCTGACAATGTCCCAACTTATACCTAATGTGAATCGAGCCATTTAACACGTGCTTGTAGGACAACGATTTTGAATTAAACATGTTAATATTGTGATATTTTAATTCCCTAGAACACCACAGTTAAGCGTCCTAAATTGTAAGTGGGTTTTCTTTTATTTTACCTCATTATTTCGTTAAAATTACTCGAAAACCCTCCTAAGAGTTGTTACTAATAAACATTTCATAATTTTTGGCAAAGAATAGCCAAATAGTTGACCGAAATCGTATATTTGCACCAATATTTGACTGAAATCTTATATTAGCATTACCGTCCCTTCGTGGCTTTATTGCAAGCCAAAGTGGTGCTAAATGTGAAACGAGATTACTTGAAATATATATTTCAGAGTTGAGAGAGTTTCAACTGTACGGACATATTTCTGAAATATGTCTCTCTGATTGGTTGATTGTCAAGAGGATTGCGGCATCCTCAAAGCCTCTTGCTGTAATTCTCTATTCGATATCTATTATAGGACCGATCTTTTGAAATCCATACAACCGTGTCAAATGAAATAGTCTCGAATCATAATTTGTGCACGATACAACGTTGAAACCGTACGTCAGATTTCGGAATTTTATTAAAAATAGGCATAAATCACATTGAACAGGTTGAATGCTGGCAAAAGTAGACAAAATAACTATGGGTCGAATTTACATTAATTCCGTTTTTTAAAGTTGCAAATCTTTTAAAAACTAGATTGTCTCAGCAGCAGGGGACATTAGGCTGTCATGTGCATCTAGGTGTAGAGGCTTATCCTCTTATTCCCACTTGAGCATTCTCAAGTACACTTAAAGTGTTTGGTCTCCTGGTCAAGTCAGTTTTAATTTAGGGGTTGTTGTTATGTTGTTATAGCAACAAGCTCAGTTTTTCTGTCCAGTCAGCTGTCACTTTAGTGGTGTGCAGCCATTCAGGTCTCCGTCTTATTTTTTAATTCCTTTGTTATGTCCATAGTTCTCCTAGTGATGCACTTGCAATTGTTCCTTCGATCTTGATGGACCAAAAATCCCACCCACCCTCCCAAAAGCTGGAAGGGTGATTCAGTAACTAAATATGGTTAAAGATACTCCAATAAAATGGTATGTCCAATTATGCTGCTTTATGCTTAAAAATAGAGGCTTTGTATGGAATTTCTTGAAATCTTGAAAAATATCATTAGTAGATTGTCTCCACTTTCTACTGCGTTTTATAGAAGGCGAATGAATGCTTTGTATGGAGTTTCTTCAAAACCTGAAGAATCTCGTCTGTAGATTGTCTCCACTTTCTACTGTGTTTTATGGTGTTTGCATGTGTTACGGAGTTTCTTCGAAACCTGAAGAATCTCGTCTGTAGATTGTCTCCACTTTCTACTGCGTTTTATGGTGTTTGAATGTGTTATGGAGTTTCTTCAAAACCTGAAGAATCTCGTCGGTAGATTGTCTCCACTTTCTACTGCGTTTTATGGTGCTTGGATGTGTTATGGATTTTCTTCAAAACCTGAAGAATCTCGTCGGTAGATTGTCTCCACTTTCTACTGCGTTTATGGTGCTTGGATGTGTTAAGGATTTTCTTCAAAACCTGAAGAATCTCGTCTGTAGATTGTCTCCACTTTCTACTGCGTTTTATGGTGTTTGAATGTGTTACGGAGTTTCTTGAAACCTGAAGAATCTCGTCGGTAGATTGTCTCCACTATCTACTGCGTTTTATGGTGTTTGAATGTGTTACGGAGTTTCTTCAAAACCTGAAGAATCTCGTCGGTAGATTGTCTCCACTTTCTACTGCGTTTAATGGTGCTTGGATGTGTTAAGGATTTTCTTCAAAACCTGAAGAATCTCGTCTGTAGATTGTCTCCACTTTCTACTGCGTTTAATGGTGCCTGGATGTGTCACGGAGTTTCTTCGAAACCTGAAGAATCTCGTCGGTAGATTGTCTCCACTTTCTACTGCGTTTAATGGTGCCTGGATGTGTTAAGGATTTTCTTCAAAACCTGAAGAATCTCGTCTGTAGATTGTCTCCACTTTCTACTGCGTTTTATGGTGCTTGGATGTGTTAAGGATTTTCTTCAAAACCTGGAGAATCTCGTCTGTAGATTGTCTCCACTTTCTACTGCGTTTAATGGTGCCTGGATGTGTTAAGGATTTTCTTCAAAACCTGAAGAATCTCGTCTGTAGATTGTCTCCACTTTCTACTGCGTTTAATGGTGCCTGGATGTGTTAAGGATTTTCTTCAAAACCTGAAGAATCTCGTCTGTAGATTGTCTCCACTTTCTACTGCGTTTTATGGTGTTTGAATATGTTACGGAGTTTCTTCAAACCGGAAGAATCTCGTCTGTAGATTGTCTCCACTTTCTACTGCGTTTTATGGTGTTTGAATGTGTTATGGAGTTTCTTCAAAACCTGAAGAATCTCGTCGGTAGATTGTCTCCACTTTCTACTGCGTTTTATGGTGCTTGGATGTGTTAAGGATTTTCTTCAAAACCTGAAGAATCTCGTCTGTAGATTGTCTCCACTTTCTACTGCGTTTTATGGTGTTTGAATGTGTTACGGAGTTTCTTCGAAACCTGAAGAATCTCGTCGGTAGATTGTCTCCACTTTCTACTGCGTTTTATGGTGGGCTATTGGTTGCCTTCATGCTTTCCTCCCTTTCTGCTGCGTTTTTATACCAGGGTTATAAATGCTTTGTTGCTTATTTGGAGTATCTTTATTTACTTGGTTGTCAATACCAGTGGATTATATATCAGTAAATGGTTTAAGCATTGATGCCGTATCTTGCTGAATACAAAATGTTCGTTTGCTAGTGTTGGCATTGTTTATTCTTTTGGAGATTTCTAATTATTTAATTGCGGTTAAAAATGCTGTTTTCCAATCCAATCCTCTGTTTGATCCAAAGATGTATCTGTTTAAGATATGCTTAAGATTTGCTTAAGATGAAATTTGGTTAAATGTGATTCAGAAGTCAACTTTTGTTTGTCCAGCCTGTATGGTTGGCTTGTACACATTTTCCAATAATTTGTGTATTTATTGATTTATATGAAGATGATAAATAATTCCAAATGCTTGCTGCAATTAATCATCTCAATGTATATAATTTGTTTAATTGATATGAAATCTGTTATTATCTCAATATAGTCTTAATTTCTATGAGATTGTGAAATTATTATAAATAAGCTTATGTGTATTAAATGGTCCTCATGATCGTGGGGGCAATGCGGAGTCTATTCTTTGCGTTGTTGTGCTTTCCTGCTGTCTCGAGACAATCAGTGTCCTGGGTCAGGATAACATTTAGGACTCCTTCGCATTCTAAAACAATACTTCACCAAATGTCCTTGCTTTCATTTTCTCATTTAATTTGTTTTAATTTTAATTAATTTCTTTATCCACTGGCTCTGTGGTAAATCCGGTATTGCCAAATATTTCTCGTCCATTACCCGTGTTAATCTATTTATTAATTAAAATGCACCATCTATTAAATTCCTGTAATACAATGTATAGGCCTAGTGTATTTGATAACAAAGTTGTTTTTATTTTTGATTGGAATTTGGGGTTCCATAGATCTGCAAGTGGTATGTTTTTACGCGATTTCATATATAAAATATGTTTGGGCATGGCGGAATTAGTATATGATTAAAAATAGACATACTCTTAGGCCCCCTTTTTTTTTTTGTTTGTACATTATTAATATTAATATTAATGTACAAAATGCAAACGAATGTATATATATTTGATTGTTTTGTAAACATTAAATTTGATGTTTACTCATAATTATGTCTGGAAAGTCTGGAAAAACTAAGGAGTATCGGTATTTAGTTTCCTGGGAAAGTGGATCAGATGAACAGTGAGTAAAAACATTCCCTCTAAATGTTTATTTTATTTTTATTTTTTAATGAATTTATTAGGCCTACTGGTAAAGTGCAGAAAAAACCTCCAAACGCACTCTAGGATTTCATCAGCAGCAGTAGAAATTTCTCTTGCATAGATTTTCGGGTGACCTCGCTTGGATTTAGCAAACAATGAACCGTCAGGGTTATAGCGCGTTATTTAATCTGATTCAACTCGTCGTGGCACATATATTTATTGGACGTGCAATACTTTTTGACGTCACGAAAAGTATTGTACATACAATATTGTACGTACAATACGGAGTCTGAAGCTCGCTTAATGCAATGGACAGCTATGAAATGGAATTGAATACAATTATCAGTGGCGTACCGTGGCCGCCCCAACCCCGGGGGCTGAAGAAGAAACAATTTTGCCGCCCCTTCCTTAACAGCCCGAAAAGGTTGACCCATTTTTTTTCACGGTTGTTTGAAAAAATGAAGAGCAAAAAAAAAAAAAAAAAAAGGATTTTAGGCGCTAAGCGTCCCAAAAGCAACCTTTTTCACAATTTTTATGATTTTTCAATTTTGGCGCCTTTTTTCTATGCTAATTGCTTTTGCCGCCCCCGTCATTTTTGCCGCCCTGTTTTTACCGCCCTTCTTCTTCCGCCGCCCTTCGCTTTTTGCCGCCCCTACTTTTAAAATGTTGACCTTTCGTATTGAAGATACTGATTTTTTCCCAAAAACACCAAAAGAAAGGTCTTTTTGGGAAAATATGAAAGGTCCAAATTTTCAATTGATTGTAGGCTTTTCATCACAGCTACATACACTTTCTGTACATATCATTAGATTAAGTTTACTTGAGGACTGTTATATATCAAAAATTTACAAATATCAAATTTTAATAATATATCTGAAAATGTTTATTATATTGCGAATTTCAAGAAATCAAAATTATTTGATGCTCTCATGTCCCACAAAAAATACTGTCGAAATGTGAAATGCTCATACCAGAGCCCTTAAAACGATAGCACAAATTTTGTTTAATATTAATTTTACTATCTTCAGTAGATAGCAAAAACTAAATATGAAGATGCAAATCCTGCTATACATATACAAGTATTAAATAAAGGATAACAGACATGCTTTAGTTTAAATTGAAAGGAGTTGAATAAGATCTTTTAGTTTCTGTCCTCAACTTCTTGTTAATTAAAAGCCCACATCACATTGTATATCATTTGGGATATGTACATTATGTGCCCTCAGGGTTTAAGACATACTATGTATTAAGGACACCACAGCATTGCATTTGGCATTTGAAACATTAAAAACCTCTTGAAGACATACTAGCAATAATGGTAATAATAGCATCTCAGAGCATTTTACTTCTATATATTATTATCAAGTTTAGGTAAACACATGTACTTTTTTGTTATGTCAATAAAAAAGGAAAGTATGTCTCCGACACCTGATGCTAATTAATTGTATGATTAATTATGATGTATGATTAACTTTCGGGATAGGTGGACACGGTACTATAGAAAGTCTATGGAAAAAGTTGAAACTAAAATCCATGATTATTTCCTATCAATTTGATGTCAGTAATTGTAGCAACTAAATAATTATGTACTTTGTGTAATTTCATCTCATTAATTAGAATAATGAGAATGTTCACAGGCTGCTCATGCCTTTTCTCATAGACTTCTATGTAAATCAGTCAATTTTCTGAATTGCAAGTAATTAGCCTAAAAGTGCTGGTTTGGAATGATTATTATACCCTGTATATCTTCTAGTGCACCCTGAATATTGACTTCAGGTCTTGATAACTTGTAATCAATGTTCTTTATGCTTTCCAGCAATGTATATATTTACATATCTGTAATTGGTAAATAAAATGGTATAACCATTCATGCTATGAAAAAAGTATGTCATCCTTTGACAAATAGCCTTATTCTGGCCTTCTTTACCAATGCAGTCAACCTTAAAAAAATAAATACCTGAGTTTGGAAACAAATTCATAAGTAGCCTATTAAATATGCAAAGCTATATATATTCTGAATAGAATACCCCCCCCCCCCCCCCCCCCAAACATGATATACCATTGCCCAGTAACCAAAATGGTAACCACAGCTTTATTCTTATTTTGTCATAACCTTTCTTTGTTTACTATAAAATTGTTACAATTGTTTTGAAACAAAGCTTTTATCCACACTCTTACATTTCAGCACATCACATCAAAGCTCCCATTGGGGGCTCCATTTGTTTTTAAGGAATATTTATTATAGCTATTTTTGCAGTAAAAGAGCTGGATGCAAAACCGGTGATGCCAGCTCTGAAGCTTTCCCATAGCACAAGCACTTGACAGTAATTTACGCTAGTGTATCATGCATTTTCAAGTGACGCAATTCTGCATTTATCCAAAGTGGTGAATTTCTCGAAAAATGTGATATATTTTTCTGAGAAAATTTTCTCATTTCTTAAATGCTCTGCCACTTCCACTCATCTGGTCATCTTTTCATGTCCTCTTTCCAATACATTAAACCTTAACACCAAAGTGTTTGACAACATTTAACCCTGATGCAAAATTAAACCTTAAAGCAAAAGTAAAATTTCGTTCTTATATAGCGAGGATGGTCTGAAAGTCAGGAATGCCTTTTTCCTCATATTTACCCACACTGCTACAGTGTTCCATGTTGCAATAGTAAAGTTATTATCAAAAGGAAAGAATATACTATTGCAGTCATCTGTTGGAAAGCAAAATGCATTGGAATTGCATATCAAGAAAATATGATTTCCACTTGAAGAACAGGAGGTATTAAATAACAAGGATGGCTTGTAAATAACAAGTATGGCTTGTTTTGTCATTGCAAATGCATGTATAGGAGCTACTTTGTAGTGTTAATGCAGTCCTTTGCAGCAGCTAAAATGCTTGAATTTGATAAGTGGCAACACTTCACTGAGAAGGGAGCTTAAATAACAGTTTAATTTTTGTAACAAGTTATTCACAAAGTTTTAACAACCTCTTTGAAATGTTAAACAACAACTGTTTGGTAAAGACATTCAAAACAGTCTCTTGGTATTTTTTGTAGATTTGCTGCAATTATTTTGGCACCTGTTTCAGGACTTGTAATGATACACTGTGATTTTGATCTCCTGTTCATAATTTGGAGATACACTCCTTCCTGATCTCTAGAAGCTAATTGTGCCAATTCATTCCAAATCATTAATGTTACCCAGCAAACACAAAAACGTTTTAAAAACGTTTTAAATAAGTTATATTTTGGCTTTTGGTTTTGGTAAAAACGTTTTATAACATTAAAATGTCGGGTTATATAAAGGTCATGATAACGTTTTAAAACGTTTTGTATGAAAACACACTACAACAATATTTTTAAATGTTTTCAAAAATGTTATTGTAAACTATTTTTGCAAACATTTTTGCCAAATATTGTGTCAATACTTAAATAACATTATGTTAAAATATTTGAACACAGCAAACACAGAAATGTTCTTAAAATGTTTTTTTCAAAACCTTTAAATAACATTTAAATGTCGGGTTATATAAAGGTCATGAAAACGTTTTTAAAACGTTATTGAAAATATTTTGGGCAAACATTTTTCGTAAAATATTTTTTCAACCCCAAAATAACATTCTGTTTAGAATGTCTTGTATCAAGTTTTTAAGAATGTTTTTGGAATGTTATTAAAACGTTTTTATACCCTTTATATAACCCGACATTTAAACGTTTTCTGTAAAACATTTTTGTTTGCTGAGCAGTAGTTTGACAAAAAATGTTTTTTAAGGTTATAAAAATGTTTTATACTCTTAATATACCCTTTATATAACCCGACATTTAAACGTTTTCTGACAACCTTTTATAACCTTTTGCGAATGATGTCGAAAACGTTTTGTGTTTGCTGGGTACCTCTCAAGTTATACACATGGCTCTGTTGATGCCTCTATGGAATCAGTTTCTTTATTGAACCTCTATTTTATACTCGGAAAATCTTCTTAGAGAGTCTCCTTCCATTTCCCCTTATCATTTATTAATTGTAAAGTAATGACACTTCTATTAGTGTGTTCAAGCTAGTACACATAGTAAGTAAATATCTGTTTTACCAATCAAACCAGTCATGCCTTATTTGGTAGATAAATACTCATGTGATGGATACTCCAACCCACATTGAACTCAATTTTATTCAAACCACTTTACAGATATGAAGAGATAACCCAATTGGGGTATTCCAGTTGAAAATCCTACACCCCATTTGGAAGACATGACCTTTTTATACACAGGGTGAATTTCAAATGGGGTTACCTGAATGGGTGACTCCCTTGAAATCTACACCACCTGTGTGGGTGATTAGGTCATGTCTGTGTGTGGGGGGGGGGTATGGATTTCAACTGGAATAACCCATTGAAGGTGATACTGACTCCATAATTAGTTTGCTAAATTGTTTTCATTTCATAGCCTTGTTGTACATCACAACAAACTCAAAAATGTGTTTAAAACACATGTTTTTGTTTTAGAGAAAGCATTTTAAAAACAGTTAAATGTTGTGAAAACATTTCTATAAAAACACACTGCTGTAACAGCATTTTTAAAAATGTTGTCAAAAGTGTTATTGTAAAATATTTTTTGGCAAACATATTTGCAAAATATATTGCCAACACTTAAATAACATGTTAGAATGTTTTGCAGTAAGTTTTCAAAGATGTTTTTGAATCTTATTGAAATGTTTTATATCTTTTATATGTGACACGATCTGGTCCATGGGGGCCAAAGGAGGCATTTTCGAAAATTGAGTTACTGTAATTATTACATAATACTTACAATAGGCTATCATTTACTGAAAACACCCAAGGCCTAGAATACTTGGGTCTAAAGTTATGAAGTTTTTTGATGACTATTTTCTTATGTATTTTATTGTTTTTTTACTCCATATTTTTACCATTATCTCAGTTTCAAATTTGCAGCCTTTGGCCCCCATGGACCACATCGTGTCACATATAATACAACATCACAATTTTCTGTACAATGTTTTGTATTTGCTGGAAAGTGCTGCATTCTCTCTTAAATTGACTAATTAACATTTTTTGGCTTGACTCTTACTATTTTTGTAGACTGATTTCACATTGTGTTACTCCTAAGGCAAAAAAAAAAAATTGTTGTGTTGCCCTCCCAAGCCTAAAATCTGGTAGTACAACCAGCCAGATTTTTTTTTTTTTTTTTTTTTACCAACTCAATCATTTGATACCTACTATTTCACAGTAACATGAGTGAAGAGAGGCATATGCATAATATTGGCTGTATTTTCTACCCAATGTTGAATATTTTATTGAAGTAAATATTAATATTAAGACCCTTCACAATTAATTCTTAGTTTACTATTTAAAGATTTTAAAAAAGGCATGAGGTAACTTAATTATTAGTTATATATTACTTATTATTTTCTTCATTTTGAAACAAGTGGTCACAGCCCAATATCAACATCCTGCATGGTACATTTTGGCACTGCAGATCATATTGCAATTATGGTTGATTTTATACATTTTATTTTATTTTAATTTTTATTTTACGAATTCGGCTAAAATACATCAAAAAGCAAAGTAAAATTACGCAATACATACAAAAGGAAACAAAAGTAAAATAGACCCAATGGGCTAGCCAGGAAGAGTCAGAAGCATCAAGACACTGTCACCAAAAGGTGTGACTCCTCCAACCCATTGGGGCAATTACATAAAAAGATATACTATTGCACTGTTTAAACACATTGTGTGTGCATCCACATCACGAGGATGCACCCGCCAGCCATCACACGTGTCTCCCCCACCTACCAGCCAGGAACATTGACAATAATATGTGTTATTTGTTTGTTCAGGATTCATGATCAAAGTAAGAAAGTAGCAAATTAATGTAACAAAAAATGTCATTTAACAGAGAAAATGACAGATAAAAATCAAATAATTAAATATTTTGCAATTCTCAATTTTTGATGCGGGCGGGAAATAGGAAACTCAAAATCAATTGTGAAAGGCCTAACATCCATATTGTTGGGATTCAGTGAGTAAGTCCTACTATCCAATTTAAGTGCTGGCTTGGGGCACAATCTTTTTAGTGAACGTCAGGGATCCGGGAATAGGCTTGGGGATACATGTATGATATAAAAAAAAATCATTTGTTAAAAAAAATTATTTAAAAGCAACACAACATATATTTTTTTTTGGCCTAATGTATTGCTAAATGAAGTGTGTTACACATAGTTGGAATGAGATTTCAAACATTTTTGTAGTGATTTTTATTTCAATGCCAAAGGATTTGTCCCCAACTTTAGACAACAATAGATTGAAAAAGCATGGAAATCAATCCTTTCATGTGAATATTCAATCGGAAAAGATTTGTTCCTAGTTGGAAACAATTTGCACATTCAATCGGAAATTTAAGAGTGTCATATTATAGAAGCAGTAAATTATCATTGAATGCACAGTACATATCTACTTTTAGAGATGGGTTCATTTTTTCTTGAAAATTGCTTGAAAATTCTGGAAATTGCTCATAAAACAGGTAGACCATGGGTAGACAGACCTACTTGCCAGCCTGTTTATTCTGGAATGCTCATAAAACAGGTAAACATATTTGACAGCCTGTTTATTCTGCTCTTAAAAACAAAAAGATAACAAAAACACTGCCTATGTCCTCAGGTGTACTATTGATTTATATTGATATTGTAATTTAAAGTGTGCGGTTTTTTAATGATAAAATTAATTTGTATATTTATTGACAAACATGAAATGACTATAATGCTTTCAAAGCTATATCTAAGTACCATATACAAAATCAATTGGAAATGGCAATCCTGTCTCAGCATCTATAGTTTGCCCATGAATCATGTTTATATTCATTATGTCTGCAAATTATCAATTTATTTCCCCATCCAAAAACAACACAGGCAAACCAAGCAAGAACTTGTCAGCAATAATGTTGAAAAATAAAAAACTGAAGGATAATTAATTCAAAGCCAACTGACAACTTGACACTGAGGCTAAAATAAGCACACTATGACAGCGCTGTACATACATGTAGTGTTCATCATACGGTACCAGATAAACACACTATGACAGCGCTGTACATACATGTAGTGTTCATCATACGGTACCAGATAAACGCACTATGACAGGGCTGTACATACATGCAGTTTTCATCATACGGTACCAGATAAACACACTATATGACAGTGCTGTACATACATGCAGTGTTCATCATACAGTACCAGATACACACACTATGACAGTGCTGTACATACATGTAGTGTTCATGGTACCAGATAAACACACTGTGACAGTACTGTACATACATGCAGTGTTCATCATACGGTACCAGATAAACACACTATGACAGTGCTGTACATACATGTAGTGTTCATGGTACCAGATAAACACACTGTGACAGTGCTGTACATACATGCAGTGTTCATCATTCGGTACCAGATAAACACACTATATGACAGTGCTGTACATACATGCAGTGTTCATCATACAGTACCAGATAAACACACAATGACAGTGTTGTACATACATGCAGTGTTCATCATACGGTACCAGATAAACACACTATGACAGTGCTGTACATACATGTAGTGTTCATCATACGGTACCAAATAAAAAACAGTGCTGTACATAAATGCAGTGTTCATCATACAGTACCAGATAATAAACACACAATGACAGTGTTGTACATACATGCAGTGTTCATCATACGGTACCAGATAAACACACTATGACAGTGCTGTACATACATGTAGTGTTCATCATACGGTACCAGATAAACACACTATGACAGGGCTGTACATACATGCAGTTTTCATCATACGGTACCAGATAAACACACTATATGACAGTGCTGTACATACATGCAGTGTTCATCATACAGTACCAGATACACACACTATGACAGTGCTGTACATACATGTAGTGTTCATGGTACCAGATAAACACACTGTGACAGTACTGTACATACATGCAGTGTTCATCATACGGTACCAGATAAACACACTATGACAGTGCTGTACATACATGCAGTGTTCATCATACAGTACCAGATAAACACACAATGACAGTGTTGTACATACATGCAGTGTTCATCATACGGTACCAGATAAACACACTATGGCAGTGCTGTACATACATGTAGTGTTCATCATACGGTACCAAATAAAAAACAGTGCTGTACATAAATGCAGTGTTCATCATACAGTACCAGATAAACACACAATGACAGTGTTGTACATACATGCAGTGTTCATCATACGGTACCAGATAAACACACTATGACAGGGCTGTACATACATGCAGTTTTCATCATACGGTACCAGATAAACACACTATATGACAGTGCTGTACATACATGCAGTGTTCATCATACAGTACCAGATACACACACTATGACAGTGCTGTACATACATGTAGTGTTCATATACGGTACCAGATAAACACACTATGACAGTGCTGTACATACATGCAGTGTTCATCATACGGTACCAGATAAACACACTATGACAGTGCTGTACATACATGCAGTGTTCATCATGCGGTACCAGATAAACACACTATGACAGTGCTGTACATACATGCAGTGTTCATATACGGTACCAGATAAACACACTATGACAGTGCTATACATACATGCAGTGTTCATCATACGGTACCAGATAAACACACTATGACAGGGATGTACATACATGCAGTGTTCATCATACGGTACCAGATAAACACACTATGACAGCGCTGTACATACATGCAGTGGTCATCATATGGTACCAGATAAACACACTATGACAGTGCTGTATATACATGCAGTGTTCATCATACGGTACCAGATAAACACACTATGACAGTGCTGTATATACATGCAGTGTTCATCATATGGTACCAGATAAACACACTATGACAGTGCTGTATATACATGCAGTGTTCATCATATGGTACTAGATAAACACACTGTGACAGTGCTGTACATACATGCAGTGTTCATCATACGGTACCAGATAAACACACTATGACAGTGCTGTACATACATGCAGTGTTCATCATACGGTACCAGATAAACACACTATGACAGTGCTGTACATACATGCAGTGTTCATCATATGGTACCAGATAAACGCACTATGACAGTGCTGTACATACATGCAGTGTTCATCATACGGTACCAGATAAACACACTATGACAGTGCTGTACATACATGCAGTGTTCATCATATGGTACCAGATAAACACACTATGACAGTGCTGTATATACATGCAGTGTTCATCATATGGTACCAGATAAACGCACTATGACAACGCTGTACATACATGCAGTGTTCATCATACGGTATCAGATAAACACACTATGACAGTGTTGTACATACATGTAGTGTTCATCATACGGTACCAGATAAACACTCTATGACAACGCTGTACATACATGCAGTGTTCATCATACGGTACCAAACAAACACATTATGCTAGCGCTGTACATACATGCAGTGTTCATCATTATGGTACCATATAAACACACTATGACAGTGCTGTATATACACAGTGGCGGCATTAGGGGGGAAAAGTGAATTTCAGGGGGGGCAAAATCAAAAAGTTTGCGCAAAATTACCGTAAAAAGTGGAAATTTTACGTAATTTTGGGTTTTTCTGGGGGGCAACAGGGGAAAGAGTTCTGACTGGGGGCCATTTGCCCCCCCATGCCCCCCGTGGCGCCGCCACTGTATATACATGGAGTGTTGATCATACGGTACCAGATAAACACACTATGACAGTGCTGTACATACATGCAGTGTTCATCATACGGTACCAGATAAACACACTATGACAGTGCTGTACATACATGCAGTGTTCATCATACGGTACCAGATAAACGCACTATGACAGTGCTGTATATACATGCAGTGTTCGTCATACAGTAACAGATAAACACACTATGACAGTGCTGTATATACATGCAGTGTTCATCATATGGTACCAAACAAACACACTATGACAGTGCTGTATATACATGCAGTGTTCATCATACGGTACCAGATAAACGCACTATGACAGTGCTGTACATACATGCAGTGTTCATCATACGGTACCAGATAAACACACTAGGACAGTGCTGTACATACATGCATTGTTCATCATACAGTACCAGATAAACAAAAGTTATATAATCAATAAATGCATCAAAATGGCTTCAAAATCAGCTTCAGTTTGAAAACAAAGCCAACTTCTGGGGGGGGGGCATCATCCAGCACAACAAGTATACGGCTCAATCAGCGCAAATTGTCTCACAAGTGGCCTCTCCCATTTCAAAATTATCCACCGTCTTTTCTGGTTCAAAAATTATTTACCTATAAAGGTCTGGATAACAACATGCCAAAACCTAAACAACTATGCAGATGTGTAAGCAATTGAACCATCTCCTATGCATCTGCCATTCTACTCATGATGACAATTATCTCAGCTACAGAACCAAGGGAAGGAAGGATCAAGTATTACCAATTGTATGGGATCTGCCATTCTATTAGGCAAATAATTTATAGAAGCATCAAGTATTACCAATTGCATGGGATCCGCAAATAATTCATCTGTCATCAATTTCAAACGAAATTTAAAAATCCATTATAAGTTGGATGGATTTTTCAGACACGCCACATTCAAGTTCATGAAGCTCTCTGAAATTGATTTCCAATTGTATGCATGATATTATTACATAACAAAACTGTGTCAAATCTGTCTTTGATTTGGGAATATTTAACCTCAAATGTCTCATATAGTAAAGCTTCCCATATACATGATACACTAACTTGATTGTCTTTGATGCTAGAAATGCGCTTGTGAAGCACCGCATTAATGACTTCCGTGGTCAGAGCATCTGTATAGTTATAATAAAGTTTATTGTATCTATACAATAAACAAATTTACCCCCTGTGAAATAGACTAACCCTGGTCCAAGCTTGTGCTTGGACAAATCAATATGATTGATTTATTGATTGGTTGCATAGTAATGGCTTTATGCAAGATCCAATGGGTTTAGTGACTATTGTTTGAAGTAGCCAATGGGAAGTGGTCAATAGCCTTGTGATACTGCCCAGTTGGTCAGGGATTAGGCACATTTGCTATCTGTCATGGAAAGGAGTAGGTTTGGTCTCCAATGTGAAGAAAATTTTTCTAACACAGAATTATTTCCATGGAAGGGAAAACTTATTCTTTTCAAGGAAATAGTATTTGCTTTTATAATGATATAATCAGAGGTGGTTAGAAATAGCTATAAATTATTCTGAACGAAGGAAGCATAATCGCAAAATATGTCAGCAACTAGTATCTAGAAACACTTATGATAGGAATATGGCAGCCATCATGGGAACACAAAATATTTAGCACCTTGATGGATTTTTTGAAATTTAGGGTGCAGAATTTTGAACCGATCGGGAAGGCAAGACATCGCTCATCCAGCAAAATCTGCAGCAATCAAGGCTGTTAATTAACGAATGCTGAATCTTTCAGCAGAAATGGAATTATATGGAGGTGTAAATGAAACCCCAGTCGAGCATCCATGCAGCAGCTAGCAGCGAGTCACAGCAATGAGTGGGATCGATTTGTTGATCACTGTCGGATGATGGCGAAATCTGCGTGTTGGGATCAAGTATTGCAATTTGGGAAGGCCAGCTGGGCAAACACCGGTTACAACTGTGATTATGTACATGGATACTTGCTTGGACATGGACGTCAAAACGGGGTGAGCAAATTTTAAGTAAAGTTAAAATTAATTATAAAAATGGACTCTATCGAGTTCTGAAACTCCACTACTTGCGAAGTTGCTGGAGCAAATAGGCTCTACTCTTGATCAATTTCAAATTCATGAGTGATTAATTTAGTTGCGGTCATTGTGATCATAACATCTTTTTACTTTGTGTACGAGAGATAAAAATTATCATGAATGGAAAAAATAAATAAATAAATAAAAATAAACAAATAAATAAAATAAAATTGGAAGATAAGTATCCTGTATAATTCGGACGGTTTAGGTAGGGAAATTGGTTGGGTAAACGAACTGGCTAGGAGGGGCCTTGGAAAACATGGGCGTGGCAAAAATAAAAAGGTGCAGGTGCCACCGCTGATGCGATAATTGTTTTGTCAGAATTCAGGAATAATTAATTAGTTGCTCATGTGATCCACTGGATCAAAAAATTGAATGAGATCTCAAATAACATAATGGACAAATTATTGGGGGCATGAATAAGTCATGGTGTGTGTCAGGTAGGGAGAATTGGTCAGACAATCAACCCGGGATGGGCTCATGTGAGTCGGATAACGTACAAATAAATATTGGGCAAATTATTTGTGCCATGAATAATTCATACTGTCAGGTAGAAAGAATATATCAGACAATGAAGTACTTGACTAGGTAAGAAGTGAGGGCACCCAGACCATATATAGTAAATAAAAATTTTATATTGGTTTGGTAATCAAACATTTTGGCTAGGGTGAGGTTTGTGCTTTCAATAAAAGGGGTGCCTTGGAGCCAGGGTTTTGTGGAACTGGGCAAGGAAAAATTTAAAAGGGGTGCCACTGACACATTACCAGATTAGTTAATGCACCGGTATTTAAAATCTATGGTGAATGTATAGGTAATTATATGCATTTATAAGATTGACAGGGTGCATGTGATCATATAAATATCTTTTTTCGAGGGGAGAAATATTTTCCTTTGTTGAACGAATTCAAAATAAATTTGCAGAGCGATCACCCAACAGGGCAAAAGGAGGTCAGAGGTAGAGGGTCGGTGGTTCATGAAATTTGGGGTGACCACGGAAACTGGACAAAAAGCGCATGGTAAATCCGGGTTCATCAGGGTTCAAACTGGTAGGGCCTATAGATTTTGTAGGTTCATGAAATTTGGTTAGGGTTAGTTTTGGATTATTCGGGGTCAGATCGCCATAGGTTGTCGCAGGATCATGAAATAGATTATATTGGTAATCCAACTGTTGGATTTCAGTTGTGCAATACTGGATAACAATTGCATGGTATTTCATTTTATGACTTTTGAAGCTTGTGGTGCGTCACTCCTCCCTAATGATTATGTTCAGTCAGGGTGAAGCATGATGAGCCTAATTTCTTTTCTCAGCATTCATGGTTCATAAGTTCAAGGTCATAATGTAGGTTAGAAGGTACAGATTGTTGGAAAATATGGGATTGGAATTTGAGGTAATTGGAGAGCAAATAAGATATAAGGCTCAAGGAGTTTGCATGGAACTTGGGGAAATAGAGGAGCAGTCAAAGTCATAATTTCTTGGGTCAGGCTTATCAGGGTCACCTGAAGACATTGTATAAAGGTCAGATGGTCATGCAACTCGATAAAAGGGGTTCCAGCAGATTCAGGCAATAGATAATAGTATCAGGTGTTTACGGAGCTTGGTAAAAAGAGGCACGTAGCATAGGAGGTTAAAAATGTTCAAGATGTTGGCTTTACTCATGGTCATCCGAGTCCAGTACGTAAGGCAGGGGAAATGGGGAAAGCGACAGGATTTGGGTAGTAACATCAAGTGAAGTAGTCATTTGGGGGATCAATGGGAGGTCATTCAGTGTTGGTATTCATGAGGCTTGGAGAATGATCCCATTGAAACTTAACAATTCACCGGAGAATTCACAAGATTTCGGGAAGTTGGAAGCATATCAGCATTTCATCAGGAAATTCCTGTCCCTCTCGTTAGTAGGATAAGGAATTTTGTGTAGCAACAGCTAAATGAAATAGGAATTTTGCATAGCGGTAAGGTTGACCGCAAGTTGCTTCCCAGTTTCTGTTTTCTTTTTCTGATTTATTTCAGGTTGAATCAACATATTGATGCTCGTGAGTTAATAATGGAGGCTATGTGACATGGATGATATAAAGAATGATATAATACGTTCTGGACATTATTTGGACCATTTATACCACATCTAATGATATATCCGAAGCAAGATTCTGGCAGGACAAGACGAAGGGGGACGGGAACACTTTCAGTGTACAATGCGGACATTATGTATTTTAAGGGCACGTCTATTGCAAAAACAAGTTCATCTCTATTCGAGGAGAATAATTATTAAATTACAAGTTGACACTTGTTGCAACTTTTTATGCATGTTTCTCCTGAAAAAAGAGAAATTGTGTGGGTGAAGTTTGTATGCGTGTTCGTCCCCCGCTTGAAGCGAAATTAATTTTCAAGGTAGCCGGCTGACTGACGTAAGTAAATGAAGCGGACACTATATCATGCTCTCATTTAATACTTGTGTAACACAATCACAATCACTTTGACAAGTTTGACATTAGCAACATGGTTGCTGCAACAATGAGTTGTACTAATATTTACCATAACAATGCTGCATAATAATATGCAGACTATTTTGTTCTCATTTCGGAAACAAAGCCTCACACAGTATTGTTACTATGCGTTTGCTTTGTAATATTTCATCCAACTGAAACTATAATAACTATAGCATTGCAATATTGCACAGGGAAATCAGGTACACGAGTTTGTGGACTTAACACGATTTATATGCTAGGTTTTGTCTGTGAACAACAGTATACATTATGTGCAATGAGAATGTTTATAGTCCCTTTTGGCAAAGCAGGCACAGTCATTTCATGACGTCAACCTCTTTCTAGGTCAAATCTGTCTCGTTCGAATGAACTCATCACTTAAGTTGGGTTTTTTTGCAGAATATAAATTTTAAGTCTTATTTTCATTCTCAAAATATTAGCTTGCCAATGATATGATGTTGTCTGAGCAATATATATGACCATTGAATGCCATTAATTATATCGTTACAATGGCCGATAATCTCATTCTCTGGGAACAAATGATAGATAATATATAGATACTGGTACATGCAAAATGCATTGGCTTGGCAGCCAAAGCAAAGTTGCCATATTGTGTGTAATTATTGAGTTAGGCACCGCAGGTAGCCTAACTCGCTAGTATGTTCATGTCATTTCTATCGTTTATTATATGACTATTATACATTGAGTGCTTTTTACGAGCTTCTACGCCCTTACAACGATCACTGTTATGGAGTCAATTTACTTTACTTCATTTCCTGGGCAGTAGTACTGGGCATAGATACTGGTATGCAAAATGGGTTGGCTTGGCACGAAGTTGGCAGCCAAAGCAAAGTTGCCATATTGGTTTTTAATTATTGAGTTAGGCACTGCAAGTAGCAATCTCGCTAGGATGTTCTTGCGTTTCTATCGTTTATTATATACATTGAGCACGCCCTTACAACGATCACTGTGTTATGGAGTTAATTTACTTCACTGCACTTCCTGGGCAGTAGTAGTACTGGGCACATTTGGAAATATTTGCCCAGCTAATTAATTAGTGAATAAAAATATATCCATTTGAGTGCCTTCTGCGAATGGACCGAAAACAGCATTTTGCTTGTTATGTCATCAGGAGTGGATCGCACTGGCTCAGGTCGGGCGTCAGTGGAAGCTTAGGATAAGCTGTTGCGCAAGCCTTTAAGTCACCAGCATGGATCAATGTTCAAGGGTGGGAAATTGCATGGGTGTTGTTTCATAATAGGAGGAATTCAATCACCAGGGTGCCATGGGGTAGTAAGCCAGGGGTCATCCTACGTTCTCAATTTTTCTCCCAAAAATACTATTAAATAGAGGAGTTTTCGAGTTTTCGTAGCCCGCTGCTACCAAGATTGTTTTTCTTAGGCCCAAGGCCTTAATAAGTAAGCATATGTACAAGTATAGTACATGTTGTACATAGGGGGAGGATAAACTCGGTGCACAAACAAAAATAGGCACAGGTTTGGCTATTATTCAGCAATATATATACTGTGTGCAGCTTGTACCTCTTCCTTATACACAAAAGGTGTCTTGTTTAAAGGTGTCTTGTAAAATTTGAGATACATTAAATCTCAAATATCCTTGTGTTTGTCAATGACATCAAGGGTGCACATTTTCAAGTGATTTCTGTAAGGGTTTTTACCGGTGTTAATAAGCCTGGGGAATTAAGCTGTCAAAAGGATAGCTAGGGTTCATAAATCACAATTGAAAAAAAAAAAAAAAAAGGGGGGGGGGTTTGGGCAAATTTCTGTGCCATAAATTTGTTTGGCCGTAAAAAAGGGACAGGGCCACAAATTTTATCTTGAATCCAATTATATGAAAATAATTGGATCACCATAGGTAATTGCATAAGTGTTTACAAATAATAATAATTCGTAACTAATAAATTTGAGAAATAGTGCATGAGAAGTTGAACGAAATATGTCAAATATCCAGATTACTTTCCTGAATGTTTCCGGCTTCAGGAAAGTAGGATTAATGTATATGCACTTTTCTAAGGAATTTATATTAAAGGATTGACTCAATAAATGTATGTAAACTTCTCTTGAGAAATTTTCTCTTGAAAAGTTAAGCCAAGTTTGATGTATTGGAACGGTACCCTTTGGGTCCGTATTTTATTGGATGTTAAATCCAAGTCTGGTTTACAAATAAATGGAGATACTCCTGACGGATATGCCAGCAAAAACTTTTGAGTAAAATGTGCCTTATTTCATTTGGGGGTAATTGTATATTATGTTTGTATGCAAGTTCTGAGGCTTAGTACAGCACAATAAATACATTGACGTTTTTTGAATTATATCGGCGACAATGAAATGTTATGTGGAGAAATTATATTATAGATGTAAATAGGTGTTTTTCTGGGGCAAAAGGATTATGAGCTTATGAACTGCATTACTAATAGGAGCATCTGAGTACCATGGAATGCCTTCCAGTCTATAATACTACCTACATAATGGGAGCATCTGAGTACCATGGAATGCCTTCCAGTCTATAATACTACCTACATAATGGGAGCATCTGAGTACCATGGAATGCCTTCCAGTCTATAATACTACCTACATAATGGGAGCATCTGAGTACCATGGAATGCCTTCCAGTCTATAATACTACCTACATAATGGGAGCATCTGAGTACCATGGAATGCCTTCCAGTCTATAATACTACCTACATAATGGGAGCATCTGAGTACCATGGAATGCCTTCCAGTCTATAATACTACCTACATAATGGGAGCATCTGAGTACCATGGAATGCCTTCCAGTCTATAATACTACCTACATTATTTAGTACGTAATTTACAAGTTGGAGTGAAAGCCTCCAAAAACTTATGAAATTGATCTAGCATATGGGGAAATTAGATTCAGTTCAATTAAATATTAAATGTTTATCCTATATAATATTTTGCATTATAATGCTCACATTATAAAAAGGGTATCAAACTTGAAACTTGGCACAGAAAGTGTAGGTTAGATAAATTATATACAGGGTTTTGCAGCAGATGTTCAAACACTTCATTTTAGGATAAAAACAAGTTTATTCCCATCGGTTGGAACACTTGTGGGGGGACAATTTTACCGCATTTCTTTTAAATATGTGTAGCATCATGGGGGCACTAGGGCATGTACCTTACGCAATCAATTTGAAAATTTAGAAAATCTCTATGAAAATTGCTGAACAATGGCTTGTGCTTACCTGAAGTGATTTTTGCAGTACACTAATTCAGGATATACATCAAGAACATTTAGAACCTGCACTTTTCAATCAAGAATCAACAAGAAAAAGAAGGCTGCTGGATAAGTAAAATCATTTAAAGAGTGTATATGTATTATTGATTATATGTGTTTATGTTGACTCTCTAAAGTATAGTTAACCCATACTTTTCCTTTGAGTAAAAGGCTTAGATATTGTTAACTTAATTAATCAGTGTGTTATGTTGTGCATTCTGAAGTGAATTTGAGAAAAGGTGTTTTGGCCTTGAGTCAGAGTAACGACTTGTAACAATACAAATAAAATCTGACAGGTAACCTGAAAGTAGGATCAAAAGTGTGCAAACTTTTATTCTTGGGCTCCCAGAGGCTGTCAAATCCAGACACCATTTATACATACCAAGGCTAGCAGTCAATAAGGCCAAAAAAAATATTGTTGTGTTGCCCTCAAGTGGAAAAATGGGAAATTTGGGTAGGACGGTCGAATTTTTTTTTTTTTTTTTTCTTTTTTTTTAAACCTTCAGTTTTTAAAAATCCCCTCAAATATTAAATAATGCTTGTTCAATTAGGGGACATTTGTCAATTTTGACTTCTGGATACCTGTTAGACAACAATTAAAGACTAGTCTTACAATAAAATATTAATTTTAAGCGAAAAACATTGAGTTTTTGAACAAATCTGTAAAAATCATCATTCAAAAAAAAAAAAAAAAAATTACGACCCTGATTTTTCAGGATTTAGGGTAGGACGGTTAAGGGGAACTCAACAATATGTTTTTTTGGCTTAATGGGGATATTATGCAATAGAAAGTATTATTGCAATGTTTTATGAAATTGGCTATTATAATCAAATTAACCTATTTATGTTTGTTGATTAGTTCAGGATGTAGGGAAAATAGTTTATACAGAAAATATCCAATTGTCCGAGAAGATCCTATATGTCGTAATTATGTCTGCTTCACACCTAGACCAAGCAAGAAAAAACTGTAGGCTTAACACACAAAGGTCTTAGTTGTAAACAGTTTCTTATCCATTGGTCATCCAAATAAGATTATGTTTTTGTTTCTAAAGAGTATGGATTGGAATAAAATAATGTAGACAAGTAAAATTCCAAAATCCAATTTCAACTTTGTAGCAGTGTTGAATTCAACACATTTTTGAGAAAATTGTTATTTTAGTACATCTGACAGCTGCACGCATTGCATGGTAAAATCAAATTGTTTTCATCATGTTTCACTTTGTTTTGGATGAAAAACAACTTAAAGCAGTGGTTTTGTAATGTTTCAGTTGTATTTAAACATTTAATATTGTTAAAAAATTCACAATTGTGCCAAATAACAGAGTAATTTTACCATCAATATTCTCATGAATCCTGCATCCTTTATAGGTAGCTCATTGATGTTTCATCTTCCAGATAACAAGACTTAACTCTCAAAGCATGCGAATACACTGTAAATATTTGTAAAAATCTTATAGACTTCATAATGTATAATAGTTTGGCTCTTATTTCCATTAGGCCAAAAAAAAAATGTTCTTCTTAAAGCTGACGCTCGCGTTTGTAAAATCACACGATTTGACAAAAAACAAATGCGGAAATTTTTTTTATTTCAAAAAAAAATTTTTTTTTAGTTTTTCATCAGACTTTTTTTCTCGAAAATGAGACTTTTTTCTCAAAATAGAAAAAAAAAAAAAATCGCATTTCGCATTTGTTTTTAAATTTCTCATCAGCTTTGAGACAAACCTTTTTTTTTTTGGCCTTATCAATACTTAAATACCCATCATAAAGTTTAGAATACACAATATGGATTATTCCATGGGCTATTCCAGTTAGAATCAATACACCCCTATGGAAGACATGACCTTAATCTCACACACAAGGGTGTATCATTCAGGTAACATCTGAAATTCACACTCCTTGTTTGGGAGATTAAGCTTTATGTCTTTCATAGGGGGTGTATGTATTTCAACTGGAAGAGTTTGCACACTATAAATATTTGTGACTATCTTACAGACTTCATATGCCAAGATGTATAATAGTTTGGCTCTTATTTTGATTATTAATATTTCAATACTTAAATACCTATCATAAAGCTTTTAGTACACAATATGTATATGGATATACACATATTCCATTTATCAATAAGACACTACAAAATATGGGTTTTCAGGCTATGTCCGTCTGTTATTTTTCTCTCCTGCTTGAGAGTGACGTCAAACACTGCCACGCTCGCTTGTAGGTAATAAGTACTTTTGTCCACAATTTGTATCTAGCCGTTTATTAATTTGACATTTTATATGATACAGTGTCAATGCGATTCAATGATGTATGATTTGTGTAGTATATAAACCATCACACCTCTTAAGATATTTATACTTTTTGAAATTAGAGTTGAAGTAGAGTATAGAGAGTGTCGCCTTGTTTATCATGCTCATAGATGCGGCGAATTTGGCATCTTGCAGTACTTGAGAAATTTCTATCTTGAAATCTGTGACATAAGAATATATTTTATCTGATGAGTCAAGAATGGTGTATACACAGCTGCTATGAGGAACATTTCACTTTCTTTTATTGTATTTTCAATAACATAATTTTTGTTAAAATAAGCAGAGTAACATTAGGGATGTAAGTTCTCTGTTTTTTAACAGATTTTTGGGTCTTTTTGTTTTCAGTTTTCCAGATTTTATCCAAAAAAAATTAGCAAATAATTATTTTGTCAAAAAAAACAAAACAATTAGGGGGTAATGCCCTGCAGCCTCCCTGATCCTTCATGTTTGCTAAAGAGAGTGTGCCCTGAGAAAGCGCTCAGCATGCTCACTTCGCTGGCACATTTTCAAGTTGAAATGATACATATGAAAGAGTTAATAATCACAATAAAGTTTGGAATACATGTACTGAACAATCATGATGTTGAAATATTGTAAAAGTAACTTGTATGTGCACTTCTTGGTCACAACCGATATCAACAATGCCTATTTGAGGAACTATACAAGATCTTAAAACTTGATATAAAAATGTTCACTCATGCTAAAAAGGCACAATTTAAAATATGTTTTAAGATATATTTTAAAACTCGGGCGACTTAAATAATAATGTTCACATTCATGCTATCTGCTCAGCATCTACCCTACATCATGGGCACTTTTTCTTTGTATGCCCATTTCCTTTTAAAGGAATTTTTATTTTCCATTGCTACTAATACACCTCGTTACATGTGATATAGCATAATTGCACACACAATTTTTTGAATGAAGAAACATATTTTGTACAAAGTATGTTAAGAGTAAATTGGGTACCTTTCTCTTGAACAATCAATGTGGGATCTTGTGATATTAGGTGTGGATCAAGTTGCAGGCTCCCTTCCTCTATACAAGGGGGGGAGGAAAAAAGGGGAAAAGAGAGTACATAGAAAACCTGTTCAGATACTGTAAATATTAGTGCTATAAAGGGGGATACTTTGGGCTCCCTAACCCCATGAAAAAAACAAGGATAATAATTTTTTGGAGCAGCCCCTCCCCTTTCATAAATCTGGATCTGTTATATATGTTAGGCTCTAATTAAATCAAAGCAGGCCAAGAATAATGTACTGTGTGGGTAAATGAATTCACCGACAGCAGCCATTTATGCATCTTACCTTTCTTGTACATTAGGTTTTTCACACTTCAGATTTCTGGGATGCATTTACGTCATGGATTTCTCAAGATGGTTGCATTGGTTCATAGTTTCATTTACATTCATAAAATATGGGTAAAACAATATCATAATTTTGTCATTTGTATATTCTATCTCAAAGAAAGTGAATACATATCATGATTTAATAATATGGAAATCAAAATGATTAAGTTAATTTTAATAGCCTCAAAACTATAAAGGAAATAGAATAAATGGGGCAAAAACAAGAAAGAGACATAAAAGAAAATAACAGGGAAGAAAAAACAGGAAGAGAAAGTGGAGAGTCAAAAATAAAATTAATGAATAAAAACTGGGGAGATCAAATTTAAAAAGATTACCAGGGAGAGTTGCAAACTGATAAACCTTTCTCTTTGTATATTCTGTAGTATTATGATACTCAATTTCAAAGTGAATGTGTTATTTATTAGGTAATCACTAGGAATGTCAGGCATCCTTTCTTAAATACCACATACATCAGCAGTCTGATGTAGGTTAGAAACAAATTACTTTCTGTTAGCAACCTAACTCAGTCAATTCATTCCATAATCTCATTCATTCACACGAGATAACCCACTCCTTCCCACTGTCCTCTTTACTAATTGTCTACCATCGTCGGCAATCTTCTTCGGCATAAACCACTTTGTATAACTAGTTTATATCAGCCAAGGCGTATGTACCATCATGATTTTGTCAATGTTTTGCACAAATCAAGTGACAAAGGGGCAGCATGTAAGATTGATGTTTAAACCCTGCGGATGTTAAGTACAGGAGGCAAAGTCATTTTGTTTAATTGTCAAAAACTTGAGCACAGCACATTTCTTGTTAGCAAATTTGAAAACTGAATGCATGAAAAGAACTCAAAACTCAAGAACTCCACATGCCAGAAAATAATAGCTACACTTATTTCTACATTTTTGAAAATCAAAAATGAGACAATTTTGAAAATTTCTTACATTTTGAACCTGTAAGAAAGAATATTTATCACTTGAACATCCATAAAATGTGAGTATTTTGACCAACTTACACTTTGAAAATAAACATAATAATGAAAAACATATAAATTTGAATGATAAATGGGCTTTACCTCAAAGTTAACCTTTGAATGATAGATGGGCCTTAACTCAAAATTAACCTTTGTAGAATGTCCTCATTTTTGCTTGATCAAGTCTAATATAAGATTTAAACATATGAAAGAAAGACATTGAAATATATTTTCCTTTTCTTTTCCTTTCCAAGTATTTTGTTGTACATTTGGAGGAAAGAAATCACAGCATCATTTTCACACCATGCCCAGGAGCTGTAGGGGAGGGAGAGACTATGTATAATCTTAAACAGGATATATTGACTCACTTTAGGTCGATATTTCCATTCAATCCAAGATAAACACGGCACATGGTGACATATTCAACTCCAATAATTGTGTGCAGACAAAAAAGTTGCTACTGCAGAGGCTGCCTGGACTACAACTCTGTAATTCTATCAATGTCTAGCGAGATGCTTAACTTCATGTACCTCAAAAATGGTGTGTCACTGAACAGAGATCAGGCTCATTATTCATAATGGTTATAATTAAAAACAGTGAATGAAAAAAATGATGAACTTGCAATTTGCAGTATGAAAACACTCGCAAACATAGGTTGATAATTATACTTTCATAATAAAAGCTAGTTTCTTTTTGGTTCACTCTTGGTTCTGATGCAACTTTGGATTAATTATTGCTCAGTCTGTAATTTGCTTTCATTGGAATACTTCATTGCTTAAAAAATAACAGAAATCAAATTGTTTCAAGTTGTCAAGTGTTCCCTATACATTAGATACAATGTTGATGTGATCTTCAAAATGACATATGGCAGCACCTCTATCAACTATCTTCTTATATTAATACAGTAACATAATGGCAGTATGTGATTTCTCTAGCCCACAGTCAAATATCCAGCTTCATATTGAGTTATAAGATTTCACATGTGTGCCCACCGTAAAAAAATGTGTATATCGATGTCATTTGTCAACTGGCTGAAATGTTAGAGGCAATACAGTCAGCATATAGTGACTCCATGGGATACAGTAAGGTGTAGTTTTTCTATATTCATGATATTCATAGTTAATTTCTAAACTGGTCAAATATTATCTTTTTGGGGTGAGAAATTGTAAAGTAGCAGAAAGTTTATGAAAAGTTATGACATTTTGTGTGTAGAACTACCCAGTCATCAGACTTGCTCAAAAACCTTGCTTCTAGGCTGGGCTTATTATAGGCTTAAAAACATCATTTACTGATAAAGGCTTATTGGTCACCCAATATCTTTCATAGTGCAGATCATAGTCGTAGATCCCGAGGGATGGGGGATAAACCCCCCAATATTTTGCCCGGGGGGATGGTCCATACAATCATCCCCCCAATGTTGATGCCTGTATGTGTGTTTTTGACAAAATTAACCTCATATTTGGCCATTTTAGCCCCCAAAGTGCAAATTTTTTCACGCTTCTACACCATATTTCATCACTTTAGCTCCAATATGGCAAATTTTTTCACGCGATTCAAGCGCATTTCTACCATAAACTTGTTCTGTCGCCAAAAGGTGCTGGATTCACTATACCTCAAAAAAAATTTCCAACCCTATCCCCCCAATGTCAAAAAGAAATCTATGCCACTGGTGCAGATATATCTAACGGGCCTTTTTCTTCAAAATAGTAAATAATATAATGTGGTAGCTGGAGCAAGATCTATGCTGTACCTCATCTCTTGTACCAGTGTTAATGATGGTACATGCATCTGGTAGTCAATTAATGGTAGTCACAAGAAGGCAGTCTCAGGTGATGATATGGGACTCTTCCCATCAACTCTTCATGGAAGCTTCCAGAATCTTTATTCAAAATTCAGAGAAATTTGTTTGGAATTGTTCGGAAAGAAACATGAATGTATTTTTGCAGATAGATTTAAATTACAACTTAAAATAGAAATTACAAAAGCTTAACCAGATACAACAGCTTAAACCACAAAACACAGCTCAACCAGATTCTTACAAATCGTGTGTTAAATAATGAAATCCCTCATTTTTGTTAATTTGATTTTTTGTTTAACTCCTTAGAGACCCACATGAACTAAGGAACTGCAGGGAGTGCATAGCCAGGTTTATAAAGTTAAAATGAGCTGTGAAACTTTTAAAACCTTTTAATAATGCTGTTGGAACTTTGAATTAAACAATAATCACAAAAACATGCCCACCATATCTAGAGTGCTGTAAAGCTATTGTATCAGTTCATCTTCAAACTTGATAGTTTATAATATCCATGGTATATCTAGCTCTATTTAAGTTACATGGCTTCATCTGGCAATGAACATGATTTTATACTGTAATCTTGTGCTAATCTTACCCTAACATTAATGACTCATTTGTAGCTATTTGTATTAATTTCTCAACCAAACTTGAGGTTCTGTCATTCCAAATATGAAAAGTAAAAGCCCAAATATGGGTTAACTTATGGTGAAGTCACACTGGCGTAAATAGGTAGGTCAAGTCACATATTAAGACTTCAAAAGACCTATTTGTGTTACATCACAATTAGAAACCCGATATCATCCAGATGTTGTACTTATACTTACAGGCTTGGTACAATGGGCTATTGCAGTTGAAATTCATACACCCCTATGGAAGACATGACCTTAATCTCCCACACAGGGAGTGCATATTTCAAGTCACCTAATAACCCCATTTGAAATGTACACTACATGTGTGAGAGATTAAGGAATTGTCTTCCATGGGGGTGTATGGATTTCAGCTGGAATAGCTCAATGCACTAGATGAGTGGCAGGTGAAATTTTCCAAGAAAAGTTGTGACATTAAATAAGCAAATGAACTAATTGCTATACTTCAGTCAGATATAGATTTATATTGCCACTTGTTTGGACCCAAAAAAACATTGAGGTATTCTAACAGTTTTTCATTAAAATTATGAATAATTTAGAAGTTGTGTGTTATCCCAATACGCAAAATTGCCATTTATTTTATCATTTTGTTAAGGGCTGGGGTATGAACGTTTGGACAGTATTTATTTTGGGACATTAGAGCACATCAGACATATCGAATTGCATTCTGAATACTGAAGAATGTCATTCTGATATCAAATAATTTTGTTTTTTGAAATTCACAATTTAATACACATTTTATGGCAAATCATTAAAAATTGATATTTTTGATATTTAACAGTACTCGATGTATATAGACTACGAAAAAGCCTTTGACTCGGTAGAGCACAGAGACCTATTCACAGCTTTAAGAAAGATTGGAGTAAATGAAGGATATGTACAAATCATGGAGGACATATACACAGACGCAACAGCCATTATTCATCTTGAAAATGATGTATCCAAACCAATACACATAAAAAGAGGTGTAAGACAGGGTGATACAATTTCTCCAAAAATCTTCACAGCCGCCATGGAAGAAGTGTTCAAGAATTTAGACCTAAAACCAAGAGGAGTCAACATTGACGGAGATTATTTAACAGACCTGAGATTTGCAGACGATGTTGCATTAACAGCTGCATCAGTTGAGGATATGGAGGTGCAACTAAACAGCTTGAACAGGGAGAGTAAGAAGATAGGACTGAATATACATAAGGGAAGACCAAATTCATGACAAATTACCAGACGAACAAGTCCATTGAAGTAGAGAATGAGCAGATAGAACATGTAGAAAGTTATAAGTATCTAGGCCAGACAGTAAAGATGGAAGACAACACGAGAGAAGAAGTCATGCTAAGAATAAAGGCTGGCTGGAGTTGCTTTGGCAGACACAAAGAAATCCTATGTGACAAAAGACTACCAATGACACTGAGGACGAGAGTCTTCAACCAGTGTGTATTACCTACAATGACCTATGGTTGTGAAACCTGGACAACAACTAAGAAAAAAAACAAAAACTCAAGGTAGCACAGCATGCTATGGAGAGGAAAATGCTGCATATCACCATACGTAACAAAGTAAAAAATGTGGAAATCAGGGACAAAACAAATGTCAAAGATATCATGGAAAGGATCAAGGAGGCAAAGTGGAGATGGGCGGGACACATAGCTCGTAGAGAGGACAATAGATGGACAAAGAGGTTAACGGAATGGCAGCCAAGAACAGGAAAGAGAAGAAGGGGAAGACAAAAACGAAGATGGCGTGACGATCTCACATCCTATTTGGGTACAACCTGGGCAAGAGAAGCACAGAACAGAAGCAAATGGAAGCTACTTGAGGAGGGCTACATCCGACAGTGGGTGACACAGCCTGTGAGGTGAGGAGGTGAGGAAGTAAACATTATAAATCTGATGATTTATACTTAACGTGTATGTATGTAGGTGGGATGAAATGCGACGATCAATTGAAAATTTTGACCTTTTCGTATTGAAGATATGGATTTTTTTCCCAAAACACCAAAAAAAAATTAGGTCTTTTTGGAAAAAATCCATATCTTCAATATGAAAGGTCAAAATTTTCAATTGACCGTCGGCTTTTCCTCCCTGCTACATACACTTTAAGAATATATCATTAGATTTATATAATTTACTTCGAGGGCTGTTATATATCAAAATTTGAAAAATATCAAATTTTTATAATTTGTCATAAAATTTGTATTATATTGTGATTTTCAAAAATGAAAATTATTTGATATCAGAAAGACATGCTTCAGATTCAGAATGCAATTTGATAGGTCTGAGGTGCTCTCATGTCCCACAAAAAATACTGTCGAAACGCAATAAACGCTCATTTTAGATCCCTTAACAAATCAATTTTAACACACATGACATCTTCAAATATTCCTGAATAATGCATCCTTGCATAAAAACAAATTGTAGGTAATATTTGTAGATCAGCAATAAATCACAGCTATTGACAATGAATGTGATAAAATACACATCACTCTTACATCATGATGAAAAATACATTTATGTAACTAGTAGAATTCTGTTATCTCAATCCGTCATCCCTGTGATTTTGTCTTGCAAAGAAAATTTTCATAGCAGTGGTTCAATTACATTATTTATAAGCAAATTATGTTAGTATTTTACTTTTTTTTCCTTCTAATTTTCACATGTATGCAGGACTGCATCTTAGGTTGATATTATGGTCCTAAAGGACTAAAGACATCTAAGTCAGTTAAAAGTCACCAAATTGGATTTTTAGCTTGAAAATATAATTTTTGTTTTTGCCTTCCCTGTATTTTCCTTCAAGTCAGATGGTTATCATGATTATAAAATCTAATTGTTGCCTCAGCAGTAGCATTCTAGAAGCAATCTTTATTGATCAACCATTTCAGAAAATATGAAGTAACTTAAAAATAGAGATAGCCTCTTATCCATCACTCACAAATATCCTGTAGACTCGTAGAGTAAACAAGTACACAAGTGGCCAAGCAAACAGACATCTTGGTGTAGGAGTGCATATCAAAAGCCCCTTTTGACTAGCGCTCACAGAGCGAGTTGTAATAAACCAGTCATGTTTGGCTTGGCCAACATAAGGAGCTTTCTGTGGATTTCTTGCACCCTCTCAGTGCTGGCAGAGAATGTCTTTATTTTCATTCTCTTTGGAAAAAATCATAAAAGAGGTAAAAATAATAGAATCAATGTAAATCAACACATTGAATTATGAGTAACTAGAGCAAGAAACTGTGCTTCAACACCTACGTATCTCTTAAAAGCCCTTATACTGATCTTAAGAAAATATACTCTCTGTTACAAAACAAGATGCGATTGTTTTGATATGCTATCAGTAGTAGTGTTAAAGCATAGAAAAGATTTCTTCTTGGTAGCTGCATCCCAGAGAGAGTAGTTAACCTATGTGAAGGATGCTGAATTGATGATGTAACGTGTAACGAGGATTTAGATGCTACCAATAGGGGGATGTAAACAGAATAGCAGTACCTGTTACTTGTTATTAGGGTATTGGCAAAGACATTTTTAATTAAAGTTGATGTATTGAGGGAGGATGCTGGAACTAAATTGACTTTATTTTAACATATGTTACTTTTGATCTGTTGTATGAAACTACCTGTAAGATTATGGTATATGTAGATGATTTTTAATGTACTGAAAGTGATAGGTGAAAGTGTGTTTTCCTGTCAGATTTTGTATTTTCTGATGAAATGTAAAAATATTCCAGTTGAAATCCATACACCCCTGGTTATGTATCAATAATACAAATAACTCTAGCATGGTTTACTATCTTCTGAAAATAGCATTGTATAATGTCAGGAATGTTGGCCTTGCAAATATTGACATTTAAAACATTTGAAAGAGAAAAGAGAATTGATGTGAATTATCATTATATATTTGATTATATTTAGAAATACAAACAAATTCCGTTTTTTAAAGTTGCAAATCTTTTAAAAACTAGATTGTCTCAGCAGCAGGGGACATTAGGCTGTCATGTGCATCTAGGTGTAGAGGCTTATCCTCTTATTCCCACTTGAGCATTCTCAAGTACACTTAAAGTGTTTTGGTCTCCTGGTCAGGTCAGTTTTAATTTAGGGGTTGTTGTTATGTTGTTATAGCAACAAGCTCAGTTTTTCTGTCCAGTCAGCTGTCACTTTAGTGGTGTGCAGCCATTCAGGTCTCCCGTCTTATTTTTTAATTCCTTTGTTATGTCCATAGTTCTCCTAGTGATGCACTTGCAATTGTTCCTTCGATCTTGATGGACCAAAAAATCCCACCCACCCTCCCAAAAGCTGGAGGGGTGATTCAGTAACTAAATATGGTTAAAGATACTCCAATAAAATGGTATGTCCAAATATGCTGCTTTATGCTTAAAAATAGAGGCTTTGTATGGAATTTCTTGAATCTTGAAGAATATCATTAGTAGATTGTCTCCACTTTCTACTGCGTTTTATAGAAGGGGAATGAATGCTTTGTATGGAGTTTCTTCAAAACCTGAAGAATCTCGTCAGTAGATTGTCTCCACTTTCTACTGCGTTTTTATAGAGGGTGGTGGAGTTTCTTCAAAACCTGAAGAATCTCGTCAGTAGATTGTCTCCACTTTCTACTGCGTTTTTATAGAGGGTGGTGGAGTTTCTTCAAAACCTGAAGAATCTTGTCAGTAGATTGTCTCCACTTTCTACTGCGTTTTTATAGAGGGTGGTGGAGTTTCTTCGAAACCTGAAGAATCTCGTCAGTAGATTGTCTCCACTTTTTACTGCGTTTTATGGTATTGATTGGTTTTATGGGCTATTGAATGCTTTGTATGGAGTTTCTTCATAACCTGAAGAATCTCGTCAGTAGATTGTCTCCACTTTCTACTGCGTTTTTATAGAGGGTGGTGGAGTTTCTTCGAAACCTGAAGAATCTCGTCAGTAGATTGTCTCCACTTTCTACTGCGTTCGTTTTATGGTATTGGATGGTTTTATTGGGCTATTGATTGCTTTGTATGGAGTTTCTTCAAAACCTGAAGAATCTCGTCAGTAGATTGTCTCCACTTTCTACTGCTTTTATGGTATTGGTTGGTTTTATTGGGCTATTGGTTGCTTTGTATGGAGTTTCTTCAAAACCTGAAGAATCTCGTCAGTAGATTGTCTCCACTTTCTACTGCGTTTTTATAGAGGGTGGTGGAGTTTCTTCAAAACCTGAAGAATCTCGTCAGTAGATTGTCTCCACTTTCTACTGCGTTTTTTAGAGGGTGGTGGAGTTTCTTCAAAACCTGAAGAATCTCGTCAGTAGATTGTCTCCACTTTCTACTGCGTTTTTATAGAGGGTGGTGGAGTTTCTTGAAACCTGAAGAATCTCGTCAGTAGATTGTCTCCACTTTCTACTGCGTTTTATGGTATTGATTGGTTTTATGGGCTATTGAATGCTTTGTATGGAGTTTCTTCAAAACCTGAAGAATCTCGTCAGTAGATTGTCTCCACTTTCTACTGCGTTTTTATAGAGGGTGGTGGAGTTTCTTCAAAACCTGAAGAATCTCGTCAGTAGATTGTCTCCACTTTCTACTGCGTTTTTATAGAGGGTGGTGGAGTTTCTTCGAAACCTGAAGAATCTCGTCAGTAGATTGTCTCCACTTTCTACTGTGTTTTATGGTATTGATTGGTTTTATGGGCTATTGAATGCTTTGTATGGAGTTTCTTCAAAACCTGAAGAATCTCGTCAGTAGATTGTCTCCACTTTCTACTGCGTTCGATTTTTGGTATTGGTTGGTTTTATTGGGCTATTGATTGCTTTGTATGGAGTTTCTTCAAAACCTGAAGAATCTCGTCAGTAGATTGTCTCCACTTTCTACTGCGTTCGTTTTAAGATATTGGTTGGTTTTATTGGGCTATTGGTTGCTTTGTATGGAGTTTCTTCAAAACCTGAAGAATCTCGTCAGTAGGTTGTCTCCACTTTCTACTGGGTTTTTATAGAGGGTGGTGGAGTTTCTTCAAAACCTGAAGAATCTCGTCAGTAGATTGTCTCCACTTTCTACTGCGTTTTTATTGAGGGTGGTGGAGTTTCTTCAAAACCTGAAGAATCTCGTCAGTAGATTGTCTCCACTTTCTACTGCGTTTTATAGTGGGCTATTGCTTGCCTTCATGCTTTCCTCCCTTTCTACTGCGTTTTTATACCAGGGTTATAAATGCTTTGTTGCTTATTTGGAGTATCTTTATTTACTTGGTTGTCAATACCAGTGGATTATATATCAGTAAATGGTTTAAGCATTGATGCCGTATCTTGCTGAATACAAAATGTTCGTTTGCTAGTGTTGGCATTGTTTATTCTTTTGGAGATTTCTAATTATTTAATTGCGGTTAAAAATGCTGTTTTCCAATCCAATCCTCTGTTTGATCCAAAGATGTATCTGTTTAAGATATGCTTAAGATTTGCTTAAGATGAAATTTGGTTAAATGTGATTCAGAAGTCAACTTTTGTTTGTCCAGCCTGTATGGTTGGCTTGTACACATTTTTCCAATAATTCGTGTATTTATTGATTTATATGAAGATGATAAATAATTCCAAATGCTTGCTGCAATTAATCATCTCAATGTATATAATTTGTTTAATTGATATGAAATCTGTTATTATATCAATATAGTCTTAATTTCTATGAGATTGTGAAATTATTATAAATAAGCTTATGTGTATTAAATGGTCCTCATGATCGTGGGGGCAATGCGGAGTCTATTCTTTGAGTTGTTGTGCTTTCCTGCTGTCTCGAGACAATTGTCTATTTATTATACATGCAAAAGACTTACATGTGACTGTCATCAAACAATAAATGACTGAAAAATAAATGTCATCAAAAGGGTTTAGCAAAGACATCATACCATGTACTTCGCTCATTCCAAATAAAAGAAAATCAAGGATGTGTATTTTTGTGTGAGATATTCAAACCATCATTAACTAGCTAAGACAATGAGAACATAGCATGAAATTTTCTGGGCTGTAAAACAATATATGTAAGCAATAACAAAAACAACATGGCAGAAAGTTGAAAGCAAAGGTATTTTAGTCATTTTGTCTGTGCTACTTTCACAAGAGAGACCATCTTTTGATACTCTTTTGATCCTAAAGAGAAAACCTCTCAACACTATCCATCATTTTGGTTCATCTGTTTCTGGGTCAGCCTATGTATCTGCCCAGTGGGGAAATATCACCTTGTTCACTCAGACAAAGGGACCCATCACAGGTCTCTTGTAAGTAGTTACTGTTGACTTGGATAACGATGCCACTCAGGATCATCAATTTAATTAATTAAAAATGAAGTTGACTTAATGAAAGATAACACAGCCTTAACCCATGATTAGCTTTTGTTAAATGGATAATGGAAGGCCATGGACAGTTTATGGATAACAACATGAAGGGAAGTTACTTGTAAAAAGTAGCGGAAGATATTAAAGGAAATAATATCACAATTATCTAAACTCTAAAAAATGTGTATGAAGACAACATCATGATGGTGGCAACATTATGCAACAGAAATCTGTCAAGTTTTGTTTCATTTCTGATGGTATAGATAGTTTGCAGACCTGCCAACTGTCCCTCATTTTGAGGGACTGTCCCTCATTTGGGGTTTACAAAAGTGAAAATGAGGGACAGTCCTGTTTTCTGAATATTTCAGTGATGGCAAATATAAATGTAAGAACAGCAGAAAATGATGAAAATGTCACTTTAAAATTTGCTATAGCATTCTTTTTAGTCTATTGTGATAAATTCAGACTTGCAAAACCTTCTCTGAATTCTGAAAGTATTGCACACCTCAAGTCTTTGAATTTGTCGGTACCTGGTTTGTGTACATGAACAAGGTTTTGGTCTCATTGTCCCTCATTCTGACTTAGGTAGGTTGGCAGGTCTGGATATTAGTATGTTTGGTGTATTGATACATATCCTATGTTCTTGATTAATTCATAACCAGGACATTTGATTGAAGACCGCTATATTAAACCTAGGTGATGCATAAAATTTCCAATTAAAGACTTTGTTGCTTCTGAATCAACAGCTGTAAAATAATTGGCAAGGTAGAAAAAAGCTATTTGGATTGCAGTGCATAGTATCTTTTCTCTCATTACATTACAGTTTTGTTGCAATGTTAACAAATTCATCCGCATGAGCTAACACATGACTATTATAGTAACTGTTTCCCTCACAGGTATTGTCTTTGTCAAGGCATTTTGGGGGGGGGGGGTCTGTGGATTGAACTCAGGTCAATATAGTCATTTGAAAACTAAATTGTCTACTTTTTTTTTTAAATTCAGAGCGATATCCAGGTTTTTGAAAGGGGCCACCCATGAATACCTTATGGGCAAATGCGACTCTATTGGCCATTCTGGGGGAGCACAAGGGAGTGCCTCTGTTTTTAGGAGGAGCAGGCCTTCGAGCTTCACTATTGTTTTAATCTGATATTGATAGTTTTCTACTGTGAAAGCTCTATATACATATTAAAAGGCACAAACTGAATCATTTTCCAATTGAAGACCATGTTTTATGAAATTTGGAGGAGTTAATGGTGACAGCCTTAAAAGCTATGACCACAGGCATAGACTCCTTGTTTCAAGCTACTCTTGACTCTTAATTGAATACAGCTCATATTGTTATAATGTATCAATTCACCCTATTTTGTTGGTTACCTGTCAGGCTTATATCTCAATATCATATACAAGTAGATGATACTTGAGCAGCATCTATTCAGGCAGGGTCAAGTATTTTAGTCTTCAATTTGCATGTTCTTTTTTAAAAGTGTAATATATATTTTCAAATCTAGTGAAATACATGGAAATAAGTATGCTCTTTTTGGTATTTCTCAAATAGTTCTATCTTCAGTAGATAGCATTTTGAATGCATTGAATATCATCACTTTGAATAAGGATGGGAATCTATACCGTCAAACAGGTTTCATTAACTGCTTCACAGGACTATATAGATATACAATATGTGACCATCCAACACAGAGGGGCCATAATTTCAGCAGAGCAAGTTCTGAGATATGATCCATTGAACATCTTTTTTTTTCTTCTTTTTTTTTAAAGTGCTATTTATCTATTTTGAGGGGGCTGCTGCTACACCTCTTTGCCTCTTTGGTCCATTGAACATCCGCCGCCCCTCTTTTTGCCGCCCCTTCTTCTTTCCGCCGCCCCTTCAATTTGGCCGCCCCCTGCTTTGACCCCGGGGGCTGGCGCCCCCAAAGCCCCCCAAAAATATGTGCATGGATTATACTGAAGACACTGTTTAAAGTCAAATTCATGTCACCAATTTGAAGATTAGGGCCATTTGTTCCGTGAAATTAACCAGTTATTCCACGCAATACACTATGAAATGTGAACATAAATGGTCTTCTGTTTGTCTGTATTGAAATGTCAGCCTTATTTGAAACGTCAGGGTAATGTAACCATTTGCTAATATCTGTCTTGTACCAGTTTTTCTTACTTATACATATTTATCATGTATTAAGGTTGGGAAGAAACTTTGAGGCATATTTAGGCTATGTTGAAAAGCATACAACATGTACATTTAATAGTTGGGAATGTAGGGGTGAAAATAGTGATTCTGTGACCAAATCACAGGAAATGTTTTAAAGTGTTTTTTGTTTTGTACTCTGAAGCATGTGAAAAGTATGAAATGGTAAAATAGTGGGAAACTCCAGATAGAGGGCGCTTTTCAAAATGGCCACTAAAATGGTCAAAAATTGCCATAAATTGTGTAATTTAGATATCATAATGCTTAAAAATATAACCTGCATGACACAGTATATGATTTCATATTTTGACATGTTTTTTTTTCTTCCTGTGTTTTATATGTTTGTTTTATGTATAAAAGTTCTGCTCACTCTCCGCGCAATTTGCTTTTTTTTCACGCAATTGGTTATTTTTTTCAAATCATTTGTCCCTGCTGATAACGACTTTTGTATTAATTTTTCACTTGGTGTCAATGCAACTCATACATATACCATGCCTAAATTGTAACATTTATCTCTTTAATTTTTGCCATATCTTTGCAGTGAACACACCCAATCCATTATTCAAGTGCAGTTATGGCCTACGTGTGAACATCACAGTAAAACCCAATGACTGTCATTATCCCACTGAGACACCTGTTGGAATGTTTTGTCATTTATCTCTTTATTTTTGCCATATCTTTGCAGTGAACACACCCAATCCATTATTCAAGTGCAGTTATGGCCTACGTGTGAACATCACAGTGAAACCCAATGACTGTCATTATCCCACTGAGACACCTGTTGGAATGTTTTGTCTTGATCATGGACATTGTGTCACTACAAAATCACAGGTAAGTACAGGGCTCAACATCAAACGGTACCTCCAAAGCAATAGTGCCACGTTTGTGTATTGTGAAACACGCTGTGTTATCGATTCCCAGGATTTGTGATTTTCTACTGCAACTTGACAGCTCCAAGAAGGCCTTACATTCAGAAGCAGTTGCCTCATTTGTTTTTGAGGTATTAATACAGGGTGTCCCCCCCCCCAAAAAAAAGCCCCTCATTGCGCCTTCTTTTTCTCCTATTTCTGAAAAGTTGATCAAATGTATTTTGGTATATAAAGAAACCTTTAAAAATCATTAGCTTTAATAAACCAAAACAATTATTTCAATCAGCTCACAATTTTTGATATGCCCTCTTTAAGAAATGTACCCGTTTTTCACTCTGTTCACGGATGAGGTTTGGCTACATCAAAGATTTAAATGAAACACACGGTTAATGACATGGATAGATAATAGCATTAGGCTTGGGAAAGCATTCACTATAAACGAGGATCACCAGCTAGATTCAAACATCTTCGCAACCCCGTATTACTGCTGCATTTGCAAGTATCCGGCGCAAAGGGCTGAAACCTGTATTCGTCAAGGAGGCAACCAGGTAGAGGGCAGAGCAGCACAGTAAACTCACTTCAAAAGAACCAAAGACAAACTAAACAGCCCTTTTCAGGGCTACCTTTTATTCCAAAAAGAAACAATAAAGTAAGAAAGTAAGAAGCATAATAAAACTGACAAAAAGGCATAAATTAACCGAGAAAAACATAAGTAATTGCAAGTATAGCAAAAGAAGTCCCATCCCACATGACACTTAACAAAATCCATAACCCATAAGCCCACCGGTAAAGCCCATCCCCTAAAATAAAGTTGTTTTATATTCATGCATGGTATATGCACTTTTCAATCTTTGAAGTAGCCAAACCTCCTCCCTGGACAGAGTGAAAAACGGATACATTTCTTTAAAAGGGCATATCTTCGAAAGTTATGAGCCGATTGAAATAATTGTTTTGGTTTATTAAAGCTAACGAGTAAAGGCTTCTTTACATACCAACATATACTTGATCAACTTTTTTTTTTGACACTCTGTAGGAAATAAAAAGAAAAGGAGAAAGGGAAGGAGGGAAATAAAAAAGTATTTTTGTCTGATCCTGCATCTGGCTTCAAATTTGATACAATCAGGCAAAATTAATACTTTGTATGATATCAACTCCAATCAAAGTACATATTTTTATATTTCTAATAGAAGTAATTTGTAAGTTTGTTTCACTAAAACCCAATGTTGCTATCACATTTTATTAGAAAGTTATTTCAAAGTTTAGTCATGGCATATCAAAACCCAAATGGATCAAAAAAGGAGAGAAATACTGACATATTTCTCCTCATATCAGTAACTACAATTTTAGACTTGCAGTCATATTGCTTGATCGCGTCCCAGACCTTCATTTGGGATTTTTTTCATTTCAGTACTTGCTGCGGAACATAATAGCCACAGCAGAAAACACTGCAGCAAACTTACTGATGCATTTGTGGCAATACAAATTGCACACAAAGCGTGATTGACAAGAATTGATTATTTTTGTAAGTTGTCCCCTGTGATGGATACTAATTTGCTATGGTGTAATCAAAACATTTTCTATGTTTCTGACATTTACACAGATAGACCATTTCAGTGTCTGTATATCAAGTCACTTAAATACGGAAATGACGGTTCTGTATAAACAACCAGTAAGAAAGAAGTAAATGCTTGTAGCTATTCATTTCATCATAGAATATGAAACTGTTGAGAAACAAGAGGTAAAGGTTGAAAGGTTAACATATAACAAATGTTAGTTGCATTAATTGAACCTCAGCTTTGAAAAAAAAACATGCACCGCTGTAACTAAAATGTTTAAATCTTAGTTGCATTAATATTTGAAAGTTAATTGTGATGGTATTAGAGTCATATTACTCCATCATGAAATGCAGATACCTGTAAGTCGCATCATTTAATACCATCGTCTGCTATCTCCGCTATTTAATACCATCCTGTCCTCACATGTCAGTAATATCATCCTTTTAACTTTACAACACAATTTAATGTCAAAGAACCTTGCTCCCACACATCATTGCATTCTTTGGACGTTTAAAAACCACATTTCATCAAGTCTTGTAACCTTTTACTCAACAAAGGTGCAACCTTTTAATCTGCTACTAGTACACAAAATTCAATTCCATCTTACTTCTCCTAGGATCAAACTACAAAGCCAAAACAAGCCTGCCTCATGTTATTGGCATCGACGTGATTACATTTTCTGCATTCAGGGAAGTTTCTTCCCCTTGAATGAAGTCTTATAAAGAAAAGTAGTAGACAGCTAGGAGCAATTGGCTAAATGGAGTTATGAGAAGGTCTGACATTATTTCCCCTTGCCTAGGGGACAACCTTGTTCTTTTACACCAGAAGGATGTACTTTATATTCACATTGGTAATATTATACTTCAACTTCTATTGGTTTTTGGATATCTGTAGCTGTAAATGTTGCAAGTTATAAGGGTACAAGTGATATAGTGGTTACATCCTATAATTTCTTGTGCTATTGTATATAGATCACTAACAAGCAGACTATGCTAAAAGACAGTATCCTCCTATAAGTTTATTACCAGTTACAGTATGTCACAATACCAAGATCATATGTAAATAGACAATACATACAAAACCATAATATGAGACGACCATGCACAGATATTCTCCTTCTGATGTGTGAGAATTTCATTTTACATTATTTTCCTTCTGCCTGAGGAGCACTCCGGTGATTGGTGCTATGAGAATGTAATAAAGTTAATGTGTCTTGCACTCTCTAGGGAGTTCAAAGTCCCCAACCTTGCACCCCGGTGAATGGTGCTATGAGAATGTAATAAAGTTAATGTGTGTCTTGCGCTAGGAGTTCAAACCTTGCACCCTGGTGGTTGTTGATATGAGAATGTAATAAAGTGAATGTGTGTCTTGCCCTCTCTATGGAGTTCAAATTCTGCAACCTTGCTTGTACTGTCATGTTTTTAATTGTCGATTTGCCTGTATCCTATAATGCCTTCATAACCTCATGAATATATGCGATGCGTTTAATCCAATCACAGATAATAACCTTTAAATACATGGACCAGTGGCGTAGCCAGGATTTTGGTGTGAGGGGGCAAATTTTCGTCCCAATTTAGGGGGCAAGGTCGGATTCTTGTCCCCATTTGTGGAGGGCACTCTGCACCCCCGGCTACACCACTGACGTGAACGCAAATGCAGGTTATTGAAATAGTATAATGGCTGCGTCTTGTGACGTAGCTAAAAGTATGCTTTACAATGACTGGGTGTGTGCCATGTTATGCCGTATTTGGACCTCGCATGATTACTCAATAGTGTATTTGGTCACTATCAGTATTTCCCTAATTGGCTATTCAATTTTTACAGGGAAAACGAAAGATACTGTTAAAATTGCATTTTGGTTTCAAAGGTCTTTTTGGAAAAATGTGTACTTGTTTTTAAATGGTGTTCGGCTTTTCCTCCCAGCTACATACACTTTAAGTACACATCATTAGATTAATTAAGTTTACTTCAAGGACTGCTAAATATCAAAAATGAAAAAATATATTAAATTTTAATAATTTGCCATAAAATTTGTATTATCACAAATTTCGATATTTCTGATGTGCTCTAATGTCCCAGAAGTGCAAACGTTGCTATCCGAGCCCTTAAAAGATGGTGAATTTGAACAAACTTCAGTTAACAGTTCATATTACATACATGGAGGCTTGAGATGTTCAAAACACAAAGAAAATAACAACCTTTTGTTTGTTTTACTTGTGGATAACATAAAAACAGTCATTAGGCTGATCCATTTGAAATCCACACACCCCCTATGGAAGACATGACCTTAATCTCCCACACAAGGAGTGTGAATTTCAAAAGGGGTCACCTAAATGGCTGATTCAATTTGAAATCTACACCCCCTGTGTGAGAGATTAAGATCATGTCTTCCATAGAGGGTGTATGGATTTAAACTGTAATAGCCCATTAAGTGGAGCACAGTGCATCTTATATAAGTAGAAGCATTTTAGAGCACTAGGAATAAGATTAGTGGTTTTGTCACATATTGGAATCTTGGGATTTGTTACTTGATATCAAATCTCAAGTTTGGGACCTGAAAGAGAAGACTGACAAAATATGTCAATTCCAGAAAAGAGGCAAAACATCATAAGATTTTGCTTAGGTTTCATCATAAGGGTATACTTATAGAGTGTGCTATAGGAGATTAAAACCTAATTGCTCTGTGTGAATAACCAGGGATATGTTGTCTCATAACAAAGTGTCTAAAATTACTTCAAAGATTACCTATAGGTCGCCAGCTCCAACAGAACCCGGAACAAGTAAATTATGGAACTTCAAAGATTACCTATAGGTGACCAGCTCCAACAAAACCCGGAACAAGTAAATTATGGAACTTCAAAGATTACCTATAGGTGACCAGCTCCAACAAAACCCGCAACAAGTCGTCAGACATGTTTTTGATATAAGGCCTTTAAAGATGACATTTTTAGAAGACTCTGAAGATCCAAATTGCAATTACAATGGGTTTTGTGACCATTTATTGATCGGTCAGTAACCTCCCAGTAAGTACCGGAAGTTTTAAAGTCAAGTGCTTTTCCGGCCAGTTGGGTGTTTTGCGTTCTAAATTCGGGTAAATCCGCCCAAATATCTGGTATTGGGCACCTTTTTGGAAGCTTAAAAATTGGGCTATTAAGAATCCTTTACTGCAGCCTGGCGAGTCAATGCGCCGCTCCTTTATTTTAATTAAAATTGATGAAAATATACGACTGATTGTATATCCATTGATAATATTATATATTTTACTTACTTTTTTTACTGGAAACCAAGAAATAATGGTCTATTAAAGGATACTCTATTTGAAATAGAATGTAACACTCTGGGATACCATGTTGCCTGCACAGGCAGCAGTTGGACCGGACTGGTTAATGAAAATGGGATGCATTTAAGTGTCAGAATTTATTTAAAACATTAACATAATTGTTATAAAGTGTAAACAAATGTGTCTATCTTTCTAAGTTGCTCTTGCTTTGACACACCCTGTTGTGTCTAAGCCCCCAAGCCTGGTTTTGTATTTTAAACATTATACTTGTGACACCCTATGTATTTTCCTACACCTCAATTCTCTCCTAATCGTGCTTTATTACAGAGTGTAATAAAGTCAGCCTACCCTTAAGGATAAGAAATATCAATTTTCCCCCAAATAACCACATTTGATATAACCCTCCACACACCCTGTGGGAAATCATACGCTGAACATGAAACTTAAAGTGTACAAGGTATTTTGATTAACTTGAGAGAGATGTTTTTGTTCTGAAGAATTGGTGCTATCTTCAGGAGATAGCACGTATAGGTATAAGAATTGATAACAATTATTGTAGAAAAACATACTTGTGTCGTGAAATAAGTTGGTTCTGTTATTAGAAGAAGCAAAATATATTACTGTGTTCATGCAGAATTGATGATAATTTTAGTAGATATCAAATTCAAATCTTTAAAGGGGTGTGAAATAGTATTTGGAAAGTTGTAATTTTGTAAATATAAACATGGAATAGTATTAAAGATGGGCAATTTGAATAGCTCAAAATATGCATGGGAAGGAAAGTGCAATTATTATTACTAAAAATACTCAAAATAGTTTACAAAACGTTTTTATCACCATGTATACAAACTGAAAATAAATATCAAACCCAATGTGACCCTACAAAACCTGGGATACATCAAAATTGTACTTTTTGAGATTTGGAAATAGCTCTAAAGATGAAAAAATAAGCTTTAAAATTAATGACACCTAGTTTGTTTTTGTACCATGTATACTTGCACCACAGACGTTAAACCACAATTTCAAAATTGTGACTAATTTGGAGAGTATGTACGGTATCTTTTAAAGACCTGTATATCAAAATTAGGTTTGCCAATATGTTCCCAGTTTATTTATTACATCATATTATTATTATTATTGTTGTTGTTGTTGTTGTTGTTGTTGTTGTTGTTGTTGTTGTTGTTGTTGTTAGAACACATTTAAATATATAAAAAACATCTCAATGTGCTAACAAGCAAATTAACAAACACAGGGACAGGGTAGCCAGGTTTTGTGGGATTGGGTCACAAATATACTTTATTAGTAGTAATTGAAGTACTTCTCTCGGCATAATACAGATAGATACATATATTATATTTACATATAAAATTTAAGATATCTTGTAGTTTTCTCCTCAGAATTTCTTAATGACTTCATTGGCGTAGTCATACAACCACCCTTAATCGTACCTCTCTATCTCTACCAGGCTGCTTTTTTTTCATAGCACTTGCTATTACCTTACAGTCGTTAGCAACATGTATTATGAAGTAATGTTGTAACTACAATGGCTCCCATGTACACAAGGGAAGTGGCTTATGCATCATACACTGGAACATAGAAACATTAGAACATAACAACAAACTAGCGCACAAGGTCTAATTAATGATGGTTAATCCTTTTTTGTGTGTTTTTTTGCTCCCATAAGCGAAGGTAGAGATTAGGGGATTGGATGTGGGCATCTGCAATTATGTTTGGAGGCCTTAGCTTACTTGAGTTAAACAAAAGCTTATCACCATTAGCCCCCTTGGTAATGTTATACTTAAGCATAATTGCATTTCTATACAGCATTACCCAGGGGAGCTAATGGAGATGAACCTTTGTTGCACTGTGCCCTTGAATTATGCTGTAAAGAAAACTCAATTGAAGGGCCTCTTTGGAAATCGGTGCTTTGACATTGAAGGGTCTACCCTGCCTAAAGAAATTTTAAATAAATAATAATAATAAATTTGTGATATATACAGTGCCTGATCAAGTTGTGTGGTATTCACAAAGGGCAGCTATTAATTGGCAATGATATTGTTGTTACACCAGGATATATAGGTGAGGGAGCCCCTACGCAATCAGTGCCAGAATGAGAGATAAAACTCTGCAGGCTAGCCTAGCATAGTATCACTGCACACCGCTATATCACATACACGGCTTTCATTATCTCCAGATTAGACTTGCGGATTCCGAGCTGTGATATATCACGTTTGTTAAATTCTAACTTTCTTGCCAGAATTTTTAAAATCATTTCTGCAGCTGATGGTTATCAGTCCAGTTAATTAGGCTAATGCAATAATACCGGATACCGGATATGACATAAGTCTGTTACAGAATAAAACAGGATTTTTAAGCAGATTGGGTACACTTCTGCTGGCCCTATATCTCAGTTTTTGCAAAGTCTATATATTAGAGTGAGTATATTCATATCTGTAGAGTTCCTTTTCCTCTCTCTAAAAACGATACTTAGCAGGAAGAGCTTAAGGGAGACTTTAGAGCAGGAAGTTAGCTATTAACAATTAATGTGATCAAGTACTGAATCTGCAAGGGTAGAAAAGTGTTCACTGGGAAACATTTCTTAAGCATTGACTTAATGCAGAATTGCATCTAAAAACTAAAAATCATCTTACTTTTTATCAGCGACGTTTCACATGTAAATACCACTCTTGCCGATTTTGGGCATAATCTGCAGACGGAAGTTTATTTTTTCATGTCATGGCTCAGCCATTGGCTATGTGAGTCTGTTTAGCATGTTTATGCAATTAAATTTAATGTAATTGCAACAAGTGACTGTATTAGCTTAAACATGATTTCCCATTTTTGTTTCATCTTGATTGTCCTAGTAATGGCAATAAATTGAGAAAATACTAATTAGCACCAACAGTTTTAAAAGCATATGAGTCAAATAAAAAGTGGGGAAATGGACATATGTTTAGAAGAAAAACAGAAAAAGGACAAATAAACAAAAACATGAAACCAGTATTCTGCATGACATTTGAATTATATTACAAATTGCATTTGTCCACAAATTTCACCAATCATTTGAAGGGATTCTATGGTTTCAAATAGGAAAACTCATTTTGTGATTAGAAAATACAAAATAGTTCGTACTGCACTCATTTTATTGAAAACTTGAATATAAGTAGAAAAATATCAATTTGTTTTAAAATGTTGCAGTACTAAAATTGAGCAGCTTGGTGTCTTTAGTTACTATTATCTAGAGAAAATACTGCACATGATCCGAAATACTCCAAGAACATGAACAATGTCTCAGTAACAATATTGTAAGTGTTGATGCTCACTCTCCTGGGAGATCGCATGAGCATGTCTCTGCAATGTCTGGTGGTAACTTTCACAAGGATGTAGCAAGTGTTACCAGCACGCAATCAATGTATGTATGCTTGCCATTATGTGTTATCAAGAGAATGGCCTATTCCAGTTGAAATCCAGACACCCCTTATTACCTTCATCTTCCACACAGGGAGTATGGATTATCAAATGAGGTTACCTGAATGGGTGACTCCATTTGATATCTACACCTCCTGTGTGTGAGATTATGGTTATGTCTTCCATAGGGGGTGTATGAATTTCAACTGGAATAGTCCAATGGAAGGAGCTGATGACAGGGATGTGTTGTGATCCAAGTTGGCAAATATTGAAAATGTATTCTCAGAACAGAGTTTATATAGTTTTATTATGAAAGAAAATGGTGGTTATCTTTGGTGATACCAATTCAAGTCTTTGACAAATTTGCCTATCTTCAGTAGATAGCAATTACAATTTACTTATAATAAGTATTCTTAAATACTTGCAAAAGTTCCTGCAATCTTATTGGTTCTTAGGCGTGTGATATGACGCAATATCACACACTTTAGCATGTGGGTGTCAACTCAATACTCATACACGCTATTTGAACCAATCAGGTGTGCATAGCAACAACGGGACTGATCGATTCTAAGCAAGGTAAAGCCCTTGTAAAATGTAGGATTTCATTTGATTAAATATTGGTATACTTATCGTATATTTATTGTACATAAATCTCTTAAAACATACCAAAAAATGATAATATATTAAAATTAGAGAATAAAGGTATTATTTTTAGCTGCTGTCGTACATCTATCGTCTCATATAACATGTAACATCATTACGTTTGGCATAAAACACACATTGTTTTACTTAAAATAATGATGTCACCTGTATTATATGAGACAATAGATGCACGACAGTGGCTAAAAACAATACCTTTATTCTCTAGTTTTAATATATTATCATTTTTGGTATGTTTTAAGAGATTCATGCACTTATTCAAATTATTTTGCTAACAATTCATCAAAAGATGAAATTCACCAAGTTGACAAATTATGCTGTTTTTATTAAAATGTGTAAATAGATTCCCTGTGATACATAATTACATAACACACGACACAGTCAAGGGAATGATATTTATCTTGGAAACCTGAGTGCATAACAATGTGAGATATGTATTTCATGCATAACCATATGGCATCATGTTTGTTTGTTTGTTTTTGTTGTTTGGGAGTTTTCTTCCTTTGGAACTTTTTTTTTTTTTTATAATAACAAATTTTGCTACAAAGTAATAAAAAAAAACAGAAAAATTTAGACTTTTGTTTCTTCTTAGTTTTCCCCATTAAAACGGTTGTGCGCAGCGTATAGCCTTTTTCTTCAATTGTTTCTGGGACAAATGGGCCAATATGAAGTTGCTGAAAACAGAGACTTTAGCCTATTATGTTGCATAAAATCAGTGTATTTGTTCTCATGCAAATTTAATTGTTACCCCATGGGGTGATATAGATACTATCTATGTCCGATATAACAAAACTGGTTTATGCAATTGCAAAAAAAAAAAAAAGACATTTTTTCCTCAGTAATTAGGTTAACATACAATAACTTAGTTGAAAAGTAGTTCACCAAAATTTCAGGTCATTTAGTGTAAGTCAGCTTGCTAAACCTTATCAAATATTCAATTCAAAAGATATAGTTTAGTAATTGCAACATCCACTATAAATTACACATTGATGTTGAAATGCATGCATGCATGCATTGGAAGTGATATTTTTGTGATGGTTAAATTTCATGCCTAAGAAATACTAAGGGGCAGTAAACTTGCAACAACACATCAACTATAATATGAAATATATTACAAATCCATGGCCTCTTTCTTGGATTGGTTTTAGGATGTTTACTGGGAAAATTATAGCTTCTAAAATTGTGATTTGGAACCATTTTGTGAAAGTAAAGTACTCATAAAATTGAGCTGTTTTATATCATTCATGTGTGTATAGCCACAGTTTTGCTCAAACGGTGTAAGATGGAAATTTGTCTTGTTTTACGAGGGGCAGTCAATAAGTTTGTAGAACAAGGTATAGTAGCCTAATTCTTCCTATCTCACTCTTGAACATGGCTACTGCATACGTTAATGCAGCCATATAGTTTGAAGGAACAAGCTTTCAAATGAGACCAAATTCATCACCGTGTGACAAGGTAACATATCTCTTTACATAAACTTTTTGACCACCCCTTGTATGTGTAGTTATACATAAACTTTGCCATAGTCTATTTTTGAGAAATAAACAACAGGCCTATGTTGTTCAGCTTTACTTGATATTATAAAGATGTAAATAAATAGAAGGATGTAAATAAACAGTTACTACAAATCTAGGCATGATGTTATAAGAGGTCTATGTCTCTGCATATAAACATGATTATGAACATTGGGTTTTGATATATATCTGGGTTTGTTTTGGTTATCATTTTATAGTGTTATTAAATTACAAAATTAAACATAATTATATACATTGCACTATAAATTCTAGTTAAATTCAACTTCAAAAATAGAACCTATAAAAATCTGACAAGTTTTGTTAACACACATTTTACTGAATTATACACAAAAATTAACATTGATTTTGCCAAGGAATGACCTCATTTGAAGTTATCACGACATATTTCTTGATCTAAATGTTTCATTTAGTCAGATTGAGTCAATTAAGATTCCCCACTTTACATTACAATCAACTTCATTTGTTAGCATGACCCATATAAGTCACATTGCTATACTGACATGTAAAGTGTTAAATACACGCTGGTTCTATCAAATAAATAGCCTCCAGTAAAAATTGGAGTAATAGTCACCAATCTATTTGTTATTCTATTCAACTATTGCACCACCTATGTCTTACCGCCAAATAAAGCTTTATATAACGTCCTAGTTTCCCCAACTATTTGCAATCCAATGTGTATCATCACACTCTGTTCCGTAAGCCTGAATTGTCATCACGATGCATATGGAACAACTTCTTGGATTTTATCTTCATTAGTATGTGATGATTGCACTAATAAAATAACTAAATAAAATGATCAACCATAAAACATGCTACCAATTCATGATAAGACTCGATTGCAGTACACATGATACTAAATTTGTAAGTCACACCTCAAAAAAATAAAATAAAATGTAAAATCAACCATTCAAAAAAAGTTATATTATACAAATATTATACAATATTATACAAATATTGAATGTTTATGAGTACAATGGTAAGAATATTTTCATGAGGTGAAATATGGACTGTGCCATTCAATTTTGGTTTTTTTAATAAATTTTTTAGGCTGAAAAGTGGTACGGCCATGGCCATAGCGGTTCAGACGAGCCTGTATCATTATAGTGCCATATGTAGTTTTGCGGGCGAACTGGTGTCGGGGTGAAACGTTTCAATTTCATCCCGATTTCATACTTTGGCTACCCACAATTCCCGGGGATGTCACAGTATTACTTTATCAGTGCAACTTACTGACTTGATATAGAGTATACTGACATCATGCTATCTACTGAAGATAGCAATAAGTGGATACTGCCATCATGCTATCTACTGAAGATAGCAATAAGTGGATACTGACATCATGCTATCTACTGAAGATAGCAATAAATGGTTACTGGCTTCATGCTATCTACTAAAGATAGCAATAAGTGGATACTGCCATCATGCTATTTACTTAGGATAGCAATAAGTGGATACTGCCATCATGCTATCTACTTAGGATAGCAATAAATGGAAACTGCCATCATGCTATCTACTGAAGATAGCAATAAGTGGATACTGCCATCATGCTATCTACTTAGGATAGCAATAAGTGGATACTGACATGCTATCTACTGAAGATAGCAATAAGTGGATACTGCCATCATGCTATCTACTTAGGATAGCAATTAGTGGATACTGACATCATGCTATCTACTGAAGATAGCAATAAGTGGATGCTGCCATCATGCTATCTACTGAAGATAGGAATAAGTGGATACTGACATCATGCTATCTACTTAGGATAGCAATAAGTGGATACTGCCATCATGCTATCTACTTAGGATAGCAATAAACGGAAACTGCCATCAAGCTATCTACTGAAGATAGCAATAAGTTGATACTGCCATCATGCTATCTACTTAGGATAGCAATAAGTGGATACTGCCATCATGCTATCTACTTTGGATAGCAATAAATGGAAACTGCCATCATGCTATCTACTGAAGATAGCAATAAGTGGAAACTGCCATCATGCTATCTACTTAGGATAGCAATAAGTGGATACTGACATCATGCTATCTACTGAAGATAGCAATAAGTGGATACTGCCATCATGCTATCTACTTAGGATAGCAATAAGTGGATACTGACATCATGCTATCTACTGAAGATAGCAATAAGTGGATACTGACATGCTATCTACTGAAGATAGCAATAAGTGGTTACTGGCTTCATGCTATCTACTAAAGATAGCAATAAGTGGATACTGCCATCATGCTATCTACTGAAGATAGCAATAAGTGGATACTGACATCATGCTATCTACTGAAGATAGCAATAAATGGTTACTGGCTTCATGCTATCTACTAAAGATAGCAATAAGTGGATGCTGCCATCATGCTATCTACTTAGGATAGCAATAAGTGGATACTGCCATCATGCTATCTACTTAGGATAGCAATAAATGGAAACTGCCATCATGCTATCTACTGAAGATAGCAATAAGTGGATACTGCCATCATGCTATCTACTGAAGATAGCAATAAGTGGATACTGACATCATGCTATCTACTGAAGATAGCAATAAGTGGATACTGCCATCATGCTATCTACTTAGGATAGCAATAAGTGGATACTGACATCATGCTATCTACTGAAGATAGCAATAAGTGGATACTGCCATCATGCTATCTACTGAATATAGCAATAAGTGGATACTGCCATCATGCTATCTACTGAAGATAGCAATAAGTGGATACTGACATCATGCTATCTACTAAAGATAGCAATAAGTTGATACTGCCATCATGCTATTTACTTAGGATAGCAATAAGTGGATACTGCCATCATGCTATCTACTTAGGATAGCAATAAGTGGATACTGACATGCTATCTACTGAAGATAGCAATAAGTGGATACTGCCATCATGCTATCTACTTAGGATAGCAATAAGTGGATACTGACATCATGCTATCTACTGAAGATAGCAATAAGTGGATACTGCCATCATGCTATCTACTTAGGATAGCAATAAGTGGATACTGACATCATGCTATCTACTGAAGATAGCAATAAGTGGATACTGACATGCTATCTACTGAAGATAGCAATAAGTGGTTACTGGCTTCATGCTATCTACTAAAGATAGCAATAAGTGGATACTGACATCATGCTATCTACTGAAGATAGCAATAAGTGGATACTGACATCATGCTATCTACTGAAGATAGCAATAAGTGGATACTGACATCATGCTATCTACTAAAGATAGCAATAAGTGGATACTGCCATCATGCTATTTACTTAGGATAGCAATAAGTGGATACTGCCATCATGCTATCTACTTAGGATAGCAATAAATGGAAACTGCCATCATGCTATCTACTGAAGATAGCAATAAGTGGATACTGCCATCATGCTATCTACTGAAGATAGCAATAAGTGGATACTGCCATCATGCTATCTACTTAGGATAGCAATAAGTGGATACTGACATGCTATCTACTGAAGATAGCAATAAGTGGATACTGACATGCTATCTACTGAAGATAGCAATAAGTGGTTACTGGCTTCATGCTATCTACTAAAGATAGCAATAAGTGGATACTGACATCATGCTATCTACTGAAAATAGCAATAAATGGTTACTGGCTTCATGCTATCTACTAAAGATAGCAATAAGTGGATACTGCCATCATGCTATCTACTGAAGATAGCAATAAGTGGATATTGCCATCATGCTATCTACTTAGGATATCAATAAGTGGATACTGACATGCTATCTACTGAAGATAGCAATAAGTGGATACTGACATCATGCTATCTACTTAGGATAGCAATAAGTGGATACTGACATCATGCTATCTACTGAAGATAGCAATAAATGGAAACTGCCATCATGCTATCTACTGAAGATAGCAATAAGTGGATACTGACATCATGCTATCTACTGAAGATAGCAATAAGTGGATACTGACATCATGCTATCTACTTAGGATAGCAATAAGTGGATACTGCCATCATGCTATCTACTTAGGATAGCAATAAGTGGATACTGACATCATGCTATCTACTTAGGATAGCAATAAGTGGATACTGCCATCATGCTATCTACTGAAGATAGCAATAAGTGGATACTGCCATCATGCTATCTACTGAAGATAGCAATAAGTGGTACCGCCATCATGCTATCTACTTAGATAGCAATAAGTGGATACTGACATCATGCTATCTACTGAAGATAGCAATAAGTGGATACTGCCATCATGCTATCTACTGAAGATAGCAATAAGTGGATACTGCCATCATGATATCTACTTAGGATAGCAATAAGTGGATACTGACATCATGCTATCTACTGAAGATAGCAATAAGTGGATACTGCCATCATGCTATCTACTTAGGATAGCAATAAGTGGATACTAACATCATGCTATCTACTGAAGATAGCAATAAGTGGATACTGACATCATGCTATCTACTGAAGATAGCAATAAATGGTTACTGGCTTCATGCTATCTACTAAAGATATCAATAAGTGGATACTGCCATCATGCTATCTACTGAAGATAGCAATAAGTGGATACTGACATCATGCTATCTACTGAAGATAGCAATAAGTGGATACTGCCATCATGCTATCTACTGAAGATAGCAATAAGTGGATACTGCCATCATGCTATCTACTTAGGATAGCAATAAGTGGATACTGCCATCATGCTATCTACTTAGGATAGCAATAAATGGAAACTGCCATCATGCTATCTACTGAAGATAGCAATAAGTGGATACTGCCATCATGCTATCTACTGAAGATAGCAATAAGTGGATACTGCCATCATGCTATCTACTTAGGATAGCAATAAGTGGATACTGACATGCTACCTACTGAAGATAGCAATAAGTGGATACTGCCATCATGCTATCTACTTAGGATAGCAATAAGTGGATACTGCCATCATGCTATCTACTGAAGATAGCAATAAGTGGATACTGCCATCATGCTATCTACTGAAGATAGCAATAAGTGGATACTGACATGCTATCTACTGAAGATAGCAATAAGTGGATACTGCCATCATGCTATCTACTTAGGATAGCAATAAGTGGATACTGACATCATGCTATCTACTGAAGATAGCAATAAGTGGATACTGCCATCATGCTATCTACTGAAGATAGCAATAAGTGGATACTGCCATCATGCTATCTACTTCGGATAGCAATAAATGGAAACTGCCATCATGCTGTCTACTGAAGATAGCAATAAGTGGATACTGCCATCATGCTATCTACTTAGGATAGCAATAAGTGGATACTGACATCATGCTATCTACTTAGGATAGCAATAAGTGGATACTGACATCATGCTATCTACTGAAGATAGCAATAAGTGGATACTGCCATCATGCTATCTACTGAAGATAGCAATAAGTGGATACTGCCATCATGCTATCTACTTAGGATAGCAATAAGTGGATACTGACATCATGCTATCTACTGAAGATAGCAATAAGTGGATACTGACATCATGTTATCTACTTAGGATAGCAATAAGTGGATACTGCCGACATGCTATCTACTGAAGATAGCAATAAGTGGATACTGCCATCATGCTATCTACTGAAGATAGCAATAAGTGGATACTGACATGCTATCTACTGAAGATAGCAATAAGTGGATACTGCCATCATGCTATCTACTTAGGATAGCAATAAGTGGATACTGACATCAAGCTATCTACTGAAGATAGCAATAAGTGGATACTGACATCATGCTATCTACTTAGGATAGCAATAAGTGGATACTGCCATCATGCTATCTACTTAGGATAGCAATAAGTGGATACTGCCATCATGCTATCTACTTAGGATAGCAATAAGTGGATACTGCCATCATGCTATCTACTTAGGATAGCAATAAGTGGATACTGCCATCATGCTATCTACTTAGGATAGCAATAAGTGGATACTGACATCACGCTATCTACTTAGGATAGCAATAAGTGGATACTGCCATCATGCTATCTACTTAGGATAGCAATAAATGGAAACTGCCATCATGCTATCTACTTAGGATAGCAATAAGTGGATACTGCCATCATGCTATCTACTTAGGATAGCAATAAGTGGATACTGCCATCATGCTATCTACTTAGGATAGCAATAAGTGGATACTGACATCATGCTATCTACTGAAGATAGCAATAAGTGGATACTGCCATCATGCTATCTACTTATAGCAATAAGTGGATACTGCCATCATGCTATCTACTTAGGATAGCAATAAGTGGATACTGACATCATGCTATCTACTGAAGATAGCAATAAGTGGATACTGCCATCATGCTATCTACTTAGGATAGCAATAAATGGAAACTGCCATCATGCTATCTAATGAAGATAGCAATAAATGGAAACTGCCATCATGCTATCTACTGAAGATAGCAATAAGTGGATACTGACATCATGCTATCTACTGAAGATAGCAATAAGTGGATACTGCCATCATGCTATCTACTGAAGATAGCAATAAGTGGATACTGCCATCATGCTATCTACTTAGGATAGCAATAAGTGGTTACTGGCTTCATGCTATCTACTGAAGATAGCAATAAGCGGATACTGGCATAATGTATCTTCTGAATGTAGCAACAATTAGATATATTGTACTGGATGAAATTTAATGTTCAATTCTGGATATAAATAATAGGAATACTGTAGCATTTAAATAAGATGGCAAACATATCTATTAACATAGCAAAAATATTATGCAGCAGTCTTTTCACATGACCAAATATGGAATACATAGCAAGACAATGACAAGATCCATGTTATTGCAGGGTATACAGAGATTACAAGAACCCACCAATTATCTCTGTGCAATGAATCTTGAAGCTTACACTCTACAATATAATAATATTGGCCATAATTTACTTTTGGTTAAAAGTAACATTTGGCGTTAAATTAAACCTGGCAGTCATATTCTTTGTTTACTGCCGGGTTATATAACTACTAGTTTTACTCACAAGCTCCTGGGGTACAATGTACTAAGAGTAAATATATCATGAGATCAAATGAAATGAAGTTAATTTAAAAAGAAATAGTCAGAGACAAAATGTAAACTGACCTATTTCTAGCAATTGAATTTTTATGAGTTAAAAGTCTTTAATGACTTAATTTAATAGACTATGTTTAGAATGGGTAATTGTACTGGGTAATTCAGTGTATTGACTCAGGTTCTGATTCAAGCTTTTCTTTACTCAGACACTTCTGGCTCAGTGAAAGGTCAAATACATGAGGGGAATGCTATGGGTCTGTATTATTGGGGTACAGGTCTGGTATTTCTTACTTCAAATATATCTCCAAATGGTGCTATACAAGTGGCATTTTTACACTACACAGACCACTTCTATGAAGCATATATGGACATTGAATCTACCTAGACAAAAACAGGCAAAACAAGTCTTTTCTTGATTTCAGAATCAGGTTTAAATTATTGTTCCATTTTGATATAGATACTATCCAACACAATGATAATATTTTTTTGAAAAGTTGCTATCTGTTTAAGTATTTTCATACACTCCTTGATAGTGAGAACCAATCAGAGCCTCCGTTAGTAAATTACTAGCCGTGCATAAATGTTGTACAATTGCACGGGCGCGCACTCCGTGTAGTACGCGCAGTGCTTTCGGACGCGTTCATTTTACTTTCGGGTTGTTGCATTTATATTTGCCTGCATTTTCCAAATTTTTAGTGATAATTTTGTTATAAAAATGCAAAAATCACAGGATTTTTTTCTCGTGTATGAATTAGGTTAATAAATGCGTATCACTTGTTGCTCGAGAAATTGTACAAAATAATGCACTTGTACTGAGATGTTGATGTGTCTAATGCACGAGCCCGAACATCTCAGTACGCGTGCATTATTTTGTACAATTTCACTCCCAACAAGTGATACGCATGTATTAACCTATAAGTGGTACATCAACTGATCACCAGGTATTGGGTTTTATTTGCTTTTACAAAATAGCCCAAGATCACTGAATACACTTTGAAGGTTTGGTCAAAAGAATGGATGGTGCAACAGGGACAAATGTCCCAATTATCAGAACTTTGCCTCCTTGGAATGACCAAAGAATGGATGGTGCAACAGGGACAAATGTCCCAATTATCAGGACTTTGCCTCCTCGGAATGAGAATGGATGGTGCAACAGGGACAAATGTCCCAATTATCAGGACTTTGCCTCCTTGGAATGAGAATGGATGGTGCAACAGGGACAAATGTCCCAATTATCAGGACTTTGCCTCCTCGGAATGAGAATGGATGGTGCAACAGGGACAAATGTCCCAATTATCAGGACTTTGCCTCCTCGGAATGAGAATGGATGGTGCAACAGGGACAAATGTCCCAATTATCAGGACTTTGCCTCCTCGGAATGAGAATGGATGGTGCAACAGGGACAAATGTCCCAATTATCAGGACTTTGCCTCCTCGGAATGAGAATGGATGGTGCAACAGGGACAAATGTCCCAATTATCAGGACTTTGCCTCCTTGGAATGACCAAAGAATGGATGGTGCAACAGGGACAAATGTCCCAATTATCAGGACTTTGCATCCTCGGAATGACCAAAAGAATGGATGGTGCAACAGGGACAAATGTCCCAATTATCAGGACTTTGCATCCTCGGAATGACCAAACTGGCTACTTGTCTGAAGTCAACTATCACCATGCAGGGAAAAGTCACAAGTCATCGATACTGAATAACTAGAGCCATTTTGCCCAAGGTAATATGGATACAATGTATCCATTGCGCAAATCTTTAGTATTATACTGCATTCAGAATATCACAATTTCATCAAGTACAAACATGCCTGGGCCAAATGGCATAGTGTCATAAATATGGTATTGATTCAGGAATAACTATACATTTGGCTTTTTGTATAACTATACATTTGGATTTTGGGTGGGTGCAGGCTGGGATTGCCCTCCCGTGGAGGTCCCACCAGCAGTTGAGGGCACAGACCCTCAATTCTTGTTGGGATTTTCTCTAGGAAGGGGACTTTTCTGTTTTATGGCAAAGAAGCCTATATGGGCAAGTCCTTGCAGTATTTGGTTTTAAAAGCTCTTTCTTAATTTTAAACATTTTCTTACTCTTTTATGCATCATTTTGTAAATGTAATAAATGTTATTTTAACTTTTGTAGCTAGTATGTGTATATGGTAATAATTTAATGCCTTTTATGTGTATTTTTAAATACATGTTTGTCTGTGTTGGATCCTGAGCAGCAAGGAGAACAGTGCTGGTCATTGATGGCATGTCCCAGGCTTAAGAAGAAATAAATAAATAAATGTGTTGTAACTTTTTTTAACTAACCATGCTAACACTATATAATTCCCTCCAGTTGAATTGAACACTGAATTCCCTTCATCTTTAACCTTGCCCATAAATGTTGTTGCATTTCATCCAATGAATCTTTTGATACCTCTTTATTCTAAGGCCAACAAAATTAATTGCTATGTATTACCTGATCAATATGTGTGTTGAGTAAGGCTTAAAATATCTATACAGAGTATGAATGTTAAATCCTCCCAGATTTTAAGGATGAAAAACAAGAGTATCAAATTTATCTTTCTTTGTTATTTGAGAAGAACACTAATACAGAAATGGAACCATCTTTTAGCCACACAGTATTTTCCTTGACATCCGTGCACGAGTGATTTTTTTCCCAGTTTCCGACAAGTGCGCAGTGAGAGGGCAGTCACAGATTAGCCTGGAGCAATGCATGCTCTTGGTTTCTGTCGTTCGTTACCTGACTCCGTCAGGACATCGTGCGTGGATGGCTCGTAAAAAACACACCTTGCTACCGTAGGCATCACTTTCTTGCTACGATAATTTGTCATTTTGCCTTGGGGTCGGTGTCACAGGATTGCTCCTGTGTGTGACTTACTATATGCCGCCATACTTGCCTTCTTGCCTAGCTGTTTAGGACTAGGCTATTATTGGCAAACCATTTTTCATTATTTGCTTGAGTCTGTTTAAAAGACTGTTTATCATCATGGAAGTTGATATTTAGGTATAGAGGAACATTAAAGTGTAAAGCAAAAAGGTTAGAGGCAGACAGTAAAACAGACAAAGACTGATTCAGGAAGGATGAGATACATGCAGATGAGAGAGAGAGAGAATAACCTAACAGGTTGTTTGTATCAAACCTTTTAGTAGGCATTGTATAACCAGTTAACCACTAACAGTGGCATAGCGTCATAGGAGGACAGGGGCATGTGCCCATCCCCAATTGATTTAAAAATTTAGGCAAAATTGCAGAAAAATGGTTTCTGCCTCCAATCAGACCCTGTGCTATGAATCTTTGTAGAACTCTTTGTGTATGGTGGTGGGTGGGTGTGTTTGGATCATGATGTTTCAGTATGCTGAAAATACACTTGAGTCCCAAATGGTTTGGTAAAGTTAGGTTTAACAGGCCTATTCACAATTGAGTGTAAAGGAAAAAAGAAGGCTACTCCCAACAAATTTCAAGTAATTAAACTTACTCTCATGCAGCCCCTGGGACAAGAGAAAGGAACACATGGGTTATATGTGCATAGGACAAAAAGTTCATTTATTTCTTTTTATTTATACTTCTTTTTATTTATATTTGAAGTAATCAAGGCAGTCAGTGGGTTCATTGCTGATCAGCAGAATGACATGACACTACAGGCTTTCCATTTGAGATATTTTTCAAAACACAAAATGAAGAATAAGTAGATACAAATTACAAGTGATATATTTGTGCTAAAGTTAGAATGAAATTGTGTGCAGCTAAACAGCCATGACAGTGCTTTTAGAAAACTCAAATTAGGAATAGAAAAAACATGATGGTGTTTTAGCGTCATATGGGATACCATACTGTGGTGTATTCATCGTGAAGTAGCGCATAGTCGTCTGCAGTATACGGGATACCATCCTGCGGTGTATCCATTTTGAAGTAGCGCGTGGTTGTCTGCCGTGCAAATTTGTGACAAATTAAACAAGATAGGTTTGGGCATTGGGTGAATTTGTTCGAGTTTAAAGACTCTATAAGTGTCACTTTTGATTATGCAAATGGGGTATACAACTAGAGAAATTCTCATCCCCGCTGCTGGATACTGTGTTGTTTTAGCAGTTTGCGGCTTGCATCATACCAAGTAGAGTAGCGCTTATCTTTTTGTTGATCTGCTTTATAAATGAGTTCTATTGTTGTTTCTGTTCTTTCAGAAAAAAGTGACAAAATTAAAGCTGATTTGTGACAAATTAATATTGATATTTTTTTAATGAGACACATTCTGATATAAAGTTTTGTCACCACTTTATTCAAAATAAGTCAATGTTTGAGTAGCAGCAAAAATGTGTCATATTTTATGAATTTGTAATTACTGCAAGAAATTTGAGACTGTTACTCCTTGTGTCCTGAAGGCAAATTGTGTAAATGAACTGTAAACGACATAATAGACTTACTAAATGAACTAGTGCAGTTTCACAATCTCATTATGAACATTCATCATAATAATGCAGTTTGTTTTCAAATTCATACAGCTCATTTAGCCAATTGGTAATGGTGGCAATCAATCAAATTTGATTAAGTGTAAAATTGTCAATGTTATATTATGTCAATGATCCATAAAACGAGGCTTACTAAGGAGTAATAATAATAAACATTTCTGTCATCCCCACCCCATAGAAATATAGTCTTCTGGGTATGGGGGAGGGGTAGTTCATTGGTAGATCACCAGCGCGGTCATCTTTGGAGTTTAATTTCACCCTTCTTAAGATGAGCACTCCTGGTGTAGTTTTCTCGTATATACACATACTTCAAAGCAAAAATCAAACATGTTGTATAGTTGCACTGAAAAATTAGCTAAAATTGAAAACATGTTATTTTGGCAACCTGTTTCTCATTTTCATGTTTTGACAGCACAGATTTGAAAACTTTGCTTAGGCAATTCAGATTGCCATGATTAAACCAACATTGTTAAGGTCAAAGCATGTATAGTTTAAAGGGATATTGTACAAATATTGAATGTTTATGAGTACAATGGTAAGAATAGTTTCATGAGGCTTTGCCGAATTGAATGGAACAGTCCATATTCTACCAAATGAAAATATTCTTTCCATTGAACGAATAAAAACATTCAATATTTGTTTTATATAACTCATCTACAAATTCCTTTTCTTCCACTTAATTTTATAAATCACCTGTAAAGCAAAATAGATTTAAAAATATAGTATTTATTTTAGAAGTGACACCCACACCTATAATCAGTGAGTCGTGGTTGTCACCATATGCACTATAGTATATGCTCATGTTTGTCAGCGTTGCCAAGGTAGCTGTGCGTGAGTGCAATGGAAATGGACTATTTCACTCGCACGGAGTGCAATTATAGTCTTTTTCTAAACATGACAAAAATAATCAACAGTAATTGACCAATCAAATGATAAGAATCTGAGTTACATAAACATTGATATTCTGTACATAATTGGGCTATTCTAGTTGAAATCCATACACTCCCTGGAAGACTTGACCTTTAATCTTCCACACAGGGGTATTAATAATTTCAAATGGAGTCACACATTCAGGTAACACTGTTCCCGTGTTTGAAATTCACTCCCTGTGTGGCAGGACATGTCTTTTAGGGGTGTATCAATTTCAAGTGGAATATCCCATTGTCACTGCACCTGATCAATGAGCAAAGATCGCAACATCCCTCGATCTCTAAGGACCACTATCTCCAAGGTTCACTATCTCTAAGGTGTAAAGTCTATGGAAATGAGAATCCTGCTATCTCTAATAGAGAAAAGGGTACGTTTGCCATACCTAAAAAAGGGTCCGCTACTTCTATCACTAATTCACAATGAGGTTCACTAGTTCTAAGGTTCGATATCACTAATTTTAAATAAGGCCTGCTATCACTAATTTATTGAAGATTCGCTATCTCTCAGGTTCGCTATCACTAATTGCAATTAAGGTTCGCTATACCTAAGGTCCGTTATCACTAATTTTAATTAAGGTTCAATATCACTAATTAATTCAGGTTCGCTATCTCTAAAGTTCGCTATCACTAATTTTGATTAAGGTTCGCTATACCTAAGGTTCACTATTTCTAATTTTCAATAAGGTTCGGTATCTCTAATTTAAATTAGATAGGCATATAGCGGGCCTTATTTTAAATTAGAGATAGTGAGCCTTTTTTTAAATTAGAATTAGTGGACCTTATTTAAATTTAGAGATAGCGAACCTTATTTGAAATTAGAGATTGCGGGCCTGATTTAAAATTAGTGATATCGAACCTTATAGATAGCGAATCTTAGAGATAGCGAACCTTCGAGATAGCAGGCCTTATTTCAAATTATAGATAATGAGCCTTAGGGATACCGGGTTTGTTAAAATTAGAAATTGCGGGTCTTATTTAAAATTAGTGATAGCGAACCTTAGATATAGCGAACCTTCAATAAATTAGTGATAGCGGGCATTATTTAAAATTAGTGATATCGAACCTTATTTAAGATTAGTGATATCGAACCTTAGAAATACTGAACCTTATTTCAAATTAGTGATATCGAACCTTAGGTATAGTGGACCTTTTTTGTAATTAGTGATAGCGAACCCTAGAGATAGCGAACCTTAGAGATAGCGGTCTTTAGAGATAGCGAGCCGGCGCATAAGGGACAGAAACTACCAAGTTGTGTGATTGCTTGCTCTGTTGACAAGCTGTGTTTGACTTGTTCATATATTGATATGTTTAGGGGAATGAGTGGCTCAGCAGTGATGGATCTGCCTAGCCCTTTAACATGATATAAATATCTCATTTTTGACCCATTTACTCAGAAGTGTCTGCTTTTTTGACAGAATAGGTTACATAATGGGTTTGTAACATTCTCATCTCTGAAATCTGATACAATTGTGTAGGATTTGAGTTGTAGTATGAGAATGACCTTTGAAGGTAGACTTTTAAAATTAGTGATATCGAACCTTAGAGATAGCGAATCTTAGAGATAGCGAACCTTAGAGATAGCAGGCCTTATTTCAAATTATAGATAATGAACCTTAGGGATACCGGGTTTGTTAAAATTAGAAATTGCGGGCCTTATTTAAAATTAGTGATAGCGAACCTTAGATATAGCGAACCTTCAATAAATTAGTGATAGCGGGCATTATTTAAAATTAGTGATATCGAACCTTATTTAAAATTAGTGATATCGAACCTTAGAAATACTGAACCTTATTTCAAATTAGTGATATCAAACCTTAGGTATAGTGGACCTTTTTTGTAATTAGTGATAGTGAACCATAGAGATATCAAACCTTAGAGATAGCGAACCTTAGAGATAGCGGTCCTTAGACTGTATATTTTTTCATATACTATAGTCCAAGTTAAACACACTTACGTGCAGACGTTTCGATAGCTACCAGCTATCTTTCTCAATGCTACTGTTGATGTGATGATCACTGTACAGCTGTTGTTGATAGCTGCTTGGCAACGGAGTTGCCAAGGGCCAGGGCCAGTACAACCTAAGAGACGAGGGCCAGTACAACCTAAGTCACATCTATGATGACCTGTTGATGGAGAAATCGTCTGGCAACTCCGTTGCCAAACAGCGATCAACAACAGCTGTACAGCGATCATCACATCAACAGTAGCATTGAGAAAGATAGCTCTGCACGTAAGTGTGTTTAACTTGGACTAGTATATGAAAAAATATACAGTTTTATGGAACAGTCCTGATGAATTTGTTCAAGAGCGGTCCTTAGAGATAGGGAGCCGGCGCATAAGGGACAGAAACTACCAAGTTGTGTGATTGCTTGCTCTGTTGACAAGCTGTGTTTGACTTGTTCATATATTGATATGTTTAGGGGAATGAGTGGCTCAGCAGTGATGGATCTGCCTAGCCCTTTAACATGATATAAATATCTCATTTTTGACCCATTTACCCAGAAGTGTCTGCTTTTTTGACAGAATAGGTTACATAATGGGTTTGTAACATTCTCATCTCTGAAATCTGATACAATTGTGTAGGATTTGAGTTGAAGTATGAGAGTGACTTTTGAAGGGCTGATTCATGATAAAATCTATTATATTTCCTTAATGTCATGTGACATGATAAAAAACTTGTAAATATTTTTATTTGAAGAACTGGTACTCCTTTCCAAAGTAAATTATTTGCTATCTACTGAAGATAAGTACACTTTGATGACTTGGATGACTTTACTATTGGCCCTAATCATTAATTCTGTCCAGTGGCGTAGCCAGGGGACAAAGTGGGCAGCCCCCTTTCCCAATGAGAAGCCTTGCCCCCCCCATGCTAGATGCCCTAATATATTTAAGATTTATATGCCTGTTTTGTACTTTTTAGCGCATTTTTGACCATTTTTGTCAAATTGTGATATTCTGTGAGTTTATATGTAATGTGATACTTTAATAATGGCTATTTAGAAAAAGGGACTAAATATGTTTGAACAAGTTCAACTCATTATAAGGATATTGAAAGTTGATATCCATTCAAGAAAGAAGAATTTATAATATAATCCTATGAAATAAAACTATCAATAATAAGAAAGAAAGAACAGTTTACCAACCCAAAGTGTTATAATTAAACAAGACAACAAAAAAAAAACCAAATCTCGACCAGCACACAACCCAACTTGAAAAAAAGGAAGGGAATGTGCCGGCATGGGATTCAAACCCACAACCTTCCGATCTCTAGACGGACGCACTATCCATTAGGCTACCAGCTACCACTGGTAAACGGTGGCCAATAATAGTATTGATGACAATAAAGGCAAAAACATGTGTTTTGAGCCTCAATTCTTCATTTCCAACACCATTGAAAACAAAAGTATGACTGCTGCCTTTGTGTGTTTTGTATTTATTTATTTTATAGATCAATTAATAAAACTTTACATCATATTTATATGTACCGGGTCAATGTTCAATTCAGCTCTGTGAACAGTCAGTATTACATTTCATTTCCATTTGCTAATCAAAACAAAGGTATGTAGTCTCATATGAGATGAATCAAAATAGTCTCATCATGAAAATATGTGACCCCTCGTCACAACTGAGCCCTGAAGTCGCCAATCATCATTTTTGAGATATTCAACCAAAATATTCTGCTTGAAATTAGCTTTAAAATAATGTATATCATGTCTTTAGTACTTGACATTTAAGTAGTGAAAAATCAATAAAACAGTCAATAAATCCTTTGTTACCTATTGTTTATTGTTAAGTTCGATGGAGCATATCTCAATAGTGGCACTGGCGACATCCGGGCTCAGTTGTGCCGAGGGGTCACATATTTGCATTCACTAAGATATGGAATCAACCTGATACATACTATTTATCTGCTCTTATAATTCAAAATATTTAATGCATCAAATTCATAATTTGTTTTTTGTCATATTCACTATCCATTCAAATTGGCATTTTCCAGTTGAAATTCATACACCCCCTATGAAAGACATGACCTTAATCTTCCACACAGGGAGTGTGAATTTCAAATGGAGTCACCTGTTCAGTGTTGTATGCTATTCTAGTCGGTTATTCTAGTTGAAATCCATACACCCCCTATGAAATACATGACCTGAATCTCTCACACAGTGTGAATTTCAAATGGGGTTACCTATAAATGGGTGACTCCATTGATTTAGGTCATGTCACAGGGTGTATAAATTTCAAGTGGAATAGCCCAAATGTTGATATTCATGTCAATAACCTGCATCTTGTTACACTAATTTCTTTCATAAACTTGTAATGCTGGTCCAAAGGCAAAGCTATGAGCCAGTTCAAGGTTCCAAACCACAAGAATGGCAGATGATGTATAACATCAAAGCCAAAATGCCGGTTTTTGGTCTTTACTAGTGAGCTGGGGGTGCTTTGTCTATGAGACATTGATTCAGAGAAAACTCTGTACAGATAAATTCATTTTTAGTTAATGCAATATGCTTGACTTCAGATACAGGAAAAGTGGCACAAAATGTTAACAAATTGCAACTATAGCCACCGCCAGAAATAAATTTGAAATATGTTACAGCAGAGGCGCAGTGTGATTGGTGACTGCCCCATGCAGTACTACAGATTCTGTCTGATTGACAACATGTCAGATGCAACCTTTTTGTTTTATCTCTGATGGCGACTATTAAGTGTTCTTTTTTTCTGCCTAAGAATTGTGAGCATAGTAATGACATAGATTACAGAAAGTTGAATGATATTTTAAATATATAGTAACCTTATGTATTACACATCCAATCCGTGGCTGCAACTTTTCCTGTAAACCTAACTGCATGATTTGAACTGATCTGATCATGAAATGTAAACCTCTTATTATCATTTTTTCCACAATATTTTATTTAATATAAAATCAGTATAGACAGCGCTATAACCTAGGATTCATAGGAACAGACAAACTAAGGTGTCTTTGCTTTAATTTTGATGTACACTCCACTTCGCCACTTTATGAGAAGCTGTGATGAAAAAATTAATTTGCCGCTTCAAGTGAAGGCATTCATGTATACTTCATCAAAATATCGCAGTGTATCACGAACATTGTTGCCCGCCCTATGCTTTCTTATAGAAAATATTTGCTAGCCTACCCCCCCCCCCAAGTTGAACCAAATCCAACTCTCCGCAAAGCGAAGAAACCTGGTAGTCATATAATTTCAGGACAAATTCTTTGCGAAATCGCAGTCACGAAGTGGAGTGTACATCGGATTTAGTCTGACATAGAGGAATGTTTATAGTCTCTCATAACACAGCGAGTAAAATTTTGTTTTGGAAGGAAAATTACTTTTACCTGTAAGTTGGGCAAACCATCAGGAGTGAGGATTATTCATTTTACCAAACATGGGTACAATTGAGTTACCCAATAAAGAATAGGTAACATTTAGTTCAATAAAAGAGTTTCTAACAGTCAACTGAAAGCCTGCAGGGGTAGCAAAGATAGTGTGTAAAATATCAATGTTGTTTGGATTCAGTAATGTAATATTCCAAGTCTGTTTCTTTATTATCAAGAATTTTGTAATGTAAACCTAAAATATATAAAACCAGTGCAAAGTTTGCAAGAAAACCAGGTCACCACCCAAGGCCTAAAAATTGCAATAGGTTGACAATTTACAATATAATAAATTGGTAACAGTTGCTTAATATGTCAGGGGGAATACAAATAAATATATATATATATGTGTTAAAGGGACTATCAGGGATTCGCTCAATCAGAAAATTAAACAAAAGTCAACAAAAATCAGATTTTGTATTTGTGTATGCTAACATACCCTGCAAGTGATAAGCATGAAAAAACTACTCATGGTACAATATCATAATTAGGTCATGTATGGGGAGTTTGTCCATATGGACACTGGAAGCTACATGCAATTGATTGGAGCTTTGTTTTTTTTTTATCAACCCTGCCGTTTTCTTCCTTTTTGCCAATTAAATTGTCATATAAAAGTACCTAATGACAATATTATTGACTGATCCTTCATTTTTACAATATTCCTACAATATATTGTTACGCTCTTGCTGGGATCACTGATAAATCTTTAAATGTTGTAAAATTAAAAAGTGTAGTTTGGTCAGATTTATCCTATATATTAATACTGTATAACAATAGTGGTATCGCAAACTACCACAGATGAATCACGAAGAGTCAAAGTCCCCTTGCTTTGTATGCTGTGAATGTCTTGCATATTCATGAGAGTGGATTGTTCAATGGCTGAGTCAATGATGTTGATAGATATCACATGTTTGTCTCATTTAAATAGCCTATAATAATGAAAAATTAAAATCAGTACTTTCAAGTTAAAATTGCACCCGACGAATTGATGATATTAAATGTGCCCAGTCCCGTCATCAGGAATTTTGAGAGGGGATGAGGAGGCAAAATTTTAAAAAATGGGGGTGGGGTAAAATCAGAAAATGTACCTGAAATTGGGTTGTGCCCCGAATAGCGGGATTTTTGCTGTTTTTGTTTTGTTCTGATAGGTGACAACTTTCCACTGTGTTCCCTTTCTTAAAATCCACATCCCAACAAAAAATATTTTTATAAGCTTTACCCCCACCCCAACCACCCCCATAGTTCTCCACCATTGCATTAACTTGCAAACCACATCCCACAAGGAAATGGTGTTTACCATGAATAGCACTAGACATCAAAGGGTGGTGGAGTACTGGGAGGAGAACAAACAAACAAACAGGAAGTCTAATGAAGAGTGATGCAAGTCTAATGCCAACTAAATCTCAGATGTAATCACATAACAGCTTTCTACATGGTAATCCTAAATCCAGATTCATTCTAACATAGCACTGTTGTGGCCCACTATATTGGATACGATTTTAGGCCTGATTCATACTTCACACACTGAATATTTGATGCAATGAGTTTGCAATCTTTTAAATTCTGTTTCCAGTCATTTATAACATCTATACCATTTTTCACCCTGATGTGGCAGTGAACATTTGCAGTGAAAGCCATTGAACAGTGTAGCGATTCGTTAAAGCATATCGATAGACCAGTCCCTTGCCTTTGTTGATAAACAATGATGTCAAGTAGTCTTACAAGATATACTAAATACACCTTATAGAAAACATTTTCTTAACAGGTGCAACTGAATTCTTTTCATTAACCATGCATCTTCTCTTCTTCGCTTGTTGGAGTACAATGTTCATATTTTCCCACTTATATTATGATATTTTATTTTATAATGCATCTTTGGGTTTCATTTGTTTTCATGATGTTATGGATCTAAGTGACAGATTGGCAGGTCTCTAGTTCGGGTTCCACAACCATTCATAGCTATCACCTGTTTTATTGTATTTTCATGTTAATTGCAGTAATTGCCCCATGGTACTTTATGGAGGCTAGAATTTTATTTAAATGAGGACGAGTGACATAGTATTCGATAGGGTCTATAGGAGGTTCTAAACTCTATCATGTTTTCTGCCCAATGAAAGAAAATATAGTATACCTTTGGGTCGTTTTGCTATTGTTGCTTTCATTGTGCCTCTACCTGTATTGGGTTGTGCCTATTGTATTCAAGTGCATGCTAATAATACAGTCAACGCAATAAATAGGTAGTAGTTCAGAAATCATGACCATTAGCTTAAAGCCAAAGTGAGGGTCCATTTCAAAAATCAAAGTGACCATAATGACCGCAAGGATGTTTGCTATAATTTGAGATGTGTACAAACCAATACAGGTGCTACTTTTGAATTTGTAACTTCCATTGATTTTTAACAACTTGATTATTTCTGCATCATTTATCGTCACTGATATCTCAAATGAAAGAGAAAATCCTTGTGATCATTGGCTATATAAGTTCATGAACTATTACCTTATTTATTGTGTTGACTGTAGTGTAACACTTTGTAATGCTCATTTGAAGTGCAGGAATTCCTGGATTAATCTTGATTCCAAAACATCGCATGGTTAGTGCTATTCTTTCGGCATTACTGGATGAAAGCTGCAGGGAATTGGACCAACTCAGTCTTGCTTAACATTATTCTAATCAGATTCCTTTGATACCCAACAGTACAATGTAATGAATGCGATATGTGGAAAGATTGGAGCTGATTGTGATATTTCAAGGTTGTAGAACTCTTTCAGGATTACATTTCAAACTTAATTTGTTCCTCCTATATCCTCAGAAATTGGTAATATGGTAGATATCATGCACATTATACAGGCTACAAGTGTGAAATTGGTAATATGGTAGATATCATGCACATTATACAGGCTACAAGTGTGAAATTTGATATATGAATTGATATTGAACTTGGTGAGGGGATCCTTGAAGAGAAGATCTATATGTGTGTTCATATACAGTAAACAGGTAATATGTTCTCATGGTTTTAGGTGTGACTTCAGGAAGTTGTACATCATAGTCTACCAATAACATCGCAGCTTTTAAGGAAGATTTCAGCTTTATTTGCTTGCTCTTTACTGGAAAAGTCTTTTAAAAATATTTATGAAATCTTGTAGTTTCTTTTTTTTGTCTTTTTATTTTTTCAACTTTTCAAGAAACAAAGCAAAACACACAAGACATTGCTTGTAGTTTCTTATCCTTCCTATCAAAGTATGTTGATTGAAGGCTTGAAACAGAACTTGCCACCCCCTCCCTGACTATAGCGAGATAGTTGAATTTGGTGATGCAAGCTTGTGAAGGTTGTACCTATAATAGTACCCCTGTCAATATTATTACTTGCACACAATTACCAATGTTTTCTTGGATAAACATATTCTGAAAAAAGGAATATTTCAAATTGGAGAAATTTAGGTAATTTCTATTCAAGATATGTAAATAATTTAAATGCATGCATGCAGTCTCTCTGAAGTCAAGTTGAATTCTGTATCCTCTCTGTATCAGAACAATAAGGATTTTTTAAGGATCATTTTCATGTATCCTCTCAGGAGAACATGTTTTTAAAAGGAACCATTATGGGATATCTGGGTAAACATGGAAAAACAGTGGCATGATCGATGGGAATTATAAAATAAACACCAATTTTCACCAGGTTCCCCGTCGCAAATAATAAAGGAGGTAAGCAGAAAAAGTGATCCTTCCCAGGAATCGAACCCAGGACCTCAGCTTTACAAGACCTGTGCCGTAACCACTTGGCCACAGGAGCTTCATGACTATTTAGGCTGATTAAAATTCAAACCTAGCGGTCACTTAAACGTATCTCCTTCCCGCAAATAGTCCATAGTAGCTAGCATGTTCACATCCTTTGTCTGTTTACTTCCTGTTTTTATAGGCCTTCATCCATACAATTTTTCCATGAAGTGCATTAGGCAAGGAAAAAAGGAGGCTACAATTACCCTGAAATAGCATCAAAATCTTGACGAATGTGGTAAACACTTTTTCAATAATTTCCAGTCAAAGTCAATCAATTTTGGCCAACAAACGACTGATTCTACATGATTTAAGCAAACTTAAAAGAAATTCTCTCAAAATCAAAATTTGGGTTGATTGGGCCTGTAAAACGTGTTTTTCATCACCTTAAATCAGTTTTGTGACAAGTTTTGTTTTTGTATGTGCCAATTTCGGGTTGAAGAAAGCATGGTGATTAGGCAGACAGATGTAACATTTTGTCATGTTAAGAACTCATGCAAGACTTGCTGAGTGATGGCTTTGACATCATGCCTTTGAGGAACTTTACACTAGAATTGATTAAAATGTACCAAAGTCTAGTTATTATGGAAAGAGTTCATTGGAGCAACACTTATGTCTCTAGAATGTCATTTTGACATTTCTTGATTAATTTAAGCAAAATAAAGATTGAGTGAAAAATTTGTCATTATAAGTTCAGTATAAACATATCTAATAAAATATGCATCAGAAATGATTTGAATAGTCCTTGGAAGGGTGGCTTGAGGACACCCAATGGGGTAGCTACAAATCACATATAATTGTCCAAAGGGACATCTTGTCTCATTGTCTTTCTCTCACTGTCTTCCTCATTATTTTTCCCAGGGGTATTTAAGTTTTGTTTGAGTAGGAAAGCATTCCTGAGAATTTTGAAGTGGACCCATTGACCAATTTTTTAAAGAAATTTGCACCCATTGATATACCAAAAGTCAACTTCTCCCCCTAGTTTTCAAACAAATTGAGAAAATGTTGAAAAAATGACTCCTTTATTTACCAAAATTGGTCTAGGAATCAAAAGTGCAACCATTATTTATGGCACATCCCCGTATGGTCATTTGTACTGAGCATTTCTCTCCCCCAGGATTTTTGTATCCATCCTTCTTTCTCTATTTTCCCTTTTTCTTTCTTTCTCTTTCTCTCTCTCTCTCTCTCTCTCCCTTCCCCCTCTTCATCTCTCCCTTACCCACATTTCTCTCTGTCTCTCTCCCCCTGTTGTTTTGTTCTCCTTTTCTCCCCAATGACACACCTGCCTATTCTGTTGGAATATCTCCATTGTATCCAGAAGTGATCATTATTAAGATGTGCATGAACATGACTACACTCCTCTCCTCTCATCAGCTAGTGTACTCTCTACGGTATAATGTACTTTTATACTAATTATAATCAAGTAACGATGTCTCTCCAGACATCAGCTTAAGAATGCAATTGTCTAGTGGCTGACTACAGACTACTTGAAATATACAAGCATCTTTTAACTCATTTATTTCACGTAAGTTATATAGGACCGTGCTCACAATTCATATAGGCAGTTCATAAAGTAACACACATCTTGATTGGTTTCACAGGATTTAACAAAATGCATACCAGTTTAACAATTCTTATCAAACTTAAGATATGGTCCAGAGATCAAGAACCACAAGTCCACTAAACTTGACACTCAGTAGAATCCAGTGGCATTTTGTGTGTGTACATTATGTTTTTTTCATAACCAGAGGATTATCAAGCAGTCCTGTTTAGCTATCCTTAAAGAGCCATTGACTGTACCTTCATGTTCTTCACATTTTCAAGGATTGTCTTCAAATGTCATCTTTTCTTAATTTCTTGCATCCTGAAGTTGAACTGAATATTAGACAGGATATTAGGTGCTTATCTGCGGGGGCGTGCATTAATGAAGGTGGTCTGTTTCAATTTGGGTCAATTTAGAATCAAACTTATTGTAGGAATAGTTTTCATGATCTTATATTAGTATGCAATGTCAATAGCATAAAAGTTGAAGTTTAGCAACTTTTTAAACCACGCTAGTAAACAGTTTTTTATTGACACTTCTAGCATACTGACCCTCTTTCTTTCTCCCTTTCTATCTATATATCAATCTGGCTCTCTTTCTTTCCTCCCCCATCATCTCCCCCCTCCCCTCTCCTCTCTCCTCCTCTCTTTCTCTCCCCCTCTCTCCTCACTATCTATTTCTCTCCATGTCCTCTCTCCATCTTTATATTTCTAGAGATTTGCAGTGAAGAATGTGGTCTTTATAATGCTTGATTTACATAGCTTAGCCCATAAGCCTTGTTCTGAATACTCATTCCCAAATAAGTAACACGCAAACAACCTCCTGGATTGAAACAAAAAAGATGACGTAAAAAGAATGGATAAATGTTGACTTGAGGCAGAAGCTGTTGGCTTATGGATGGTTCAGGTGCAAGCATTTAGGGTGTTAATGAACCGTGTTAATGTTAAAGGCATGAGTAGCAGCTGTCGGCAGGCAGCATGGAAATAGGATTGCGTTGGGGCAGGCAGCATGGAAATAGGATTGCATTGGAGTACAGGTTGTATCACAAGTTTCAGGGCAAATTATGGACATTCTTAATTAGGTGTTTCTATTTTCAAACTTTTATAGCCTCCTTTGTGCCCAAATTATTCACTCTAACCATTAGTGGCAGTAGTTGGAAAGATTCCCTTGAAAACTTCATTATCACACTCATCCTCCTAGCAGGGTGTGTGCGGAAGCTTATCATGCTTATGGACAAATTGTATGGTGGTTGTTTTTAGATTTTGACAACTGGGAAATACATTTCCAGCAGCATTGTATGTTATTTAAACTCATCAATCTCTCTGTAATATATGCTTGGTCTAGTAAAAAAAACCTTTGATACAGGAAACTCACACAGAACCAACAGAAACATAGCCCATCAGATAACATGGTGAGATACAGCTGTATATTCTTTTACTAATACAAAGACACAACTGAGAGAGCAAAAAGTTTCCAGCAGAACCAAATCAAGAAGCAAGCAACCGGAGCAAGACACTCAACTGTGTGCGTGTCAGATAATTTAGTTTGCAATTTTGTGCAGGGAGGTTTCCAGCCAGCTCGGTAACAATAAAATTAAGGTCACTTTATCAAATTGTCTTATTTTCTGTTTCACTGCACAATTTTGAAATAGTTACAAAAGATGTAAAGATAACCAGATGTAAGTTGTGGTGTTTACTTGGTCATATATATAACAGTGATATAAACAACGCTTTGAAGTCAGATGATTAGATAATATTTCACCCAAATTTGACCCTCAAATTTACACATATTTAGACAATAATAACTGTGCGCTATCTGTTTTGAGATCATTGTGTGAAATTGGAGGAGTTTGTTTTGGGCCGAGTTCTGAGGGAGTATGAGCTCCTGAGGAAAATGATTGAGGGCCAGCACAAACCCTGAGGATTTCACGCAATGACTGTAAAACAGATGGTGCAAAGTTATTATTGTCATTCATTACTACCATTTTACAAATTTGTTTAATAAAAATAACACTTTTTTTTTGTATAAAAGACTATCGAAATTGAAATTTCATCTTCTTTTTGGAATATTTCCAAGAAATTGTAATGCAAAGTTTAAATCTTTTAAAACTTCGACATTAATGTTACATGGTATCAAAATTCACACGTAAAGCTGTAACCACTTGTTCATTGTCATTCTTGGCTCAAATGTTCTTTGGAAAGCTAAAATATAACATTATTTGAACAACCTAAAGAATTAAAGTTGGAAATCTTGCAATTGCAGAAATCAAAGTTTTCTCGAACAAACTGTTATTCATCTTCAGTGAAAGCATGAATAACTTAACACCGCCGGCTTATAAAAAAGGTAATGTGGACTAAATTTATTGAGATACACAAACTTTAGGAAGCAGTGAGCGAGTATGAAAAAAGCGCCTGTTGATCAAACTTGGAATGAACTGCATTGATACACGCATTATGTAATTGTTAATTTCTTCGCAACCATTCAACTGAATCAAATAAAACTTTCGTATGTGATGCACAATAAAATAGGCTATGTACTATATTTTAAATGTTTTGATTCTGATGTCTAGTTCTCGACTTACATTCAATGTTATTCACTCTGTGATTTTTTCTGGGACACCCTGTACATACACCTCTCCATTGACTTTTTATTATATGCCATTGCCAAAGTCTTTGTCTGTCTGCACTTGTCCTGTCAGTCTGCCGTTTGCACCCTTGCCTGTTGTCTGTAGGCATCTTTTTGTTTTGTACTGAGGCCAATTGTGTCTTTTCGAGCTTTGCTCTTGTGATTGTCCTACCATCCTTAATATATTTGTTACCATATATGATATGATGATGGTGAAAATAAACTTGAAACTTTTGAAACTTGGAACTCTGAATTTATATAGTGCCATCTTGTTTAGACAACAGCAAATAAACAAATTCAAAGCAAAAACAGTATGAATGAAATAAATTAATCAGTATTAACAACAATAAACTACTGAGGAAACAGATATGATTTCAAAGATTTCTCAATCCCAGATATTGAATTGGCAGGGGGATTGCAGATGGGTAAATTGTTCCACAGTTCAGGAGCGGATATAGAGAACACGGCTTTTGTCACACTCAAATGAATGTGTCAAAGTGTGCAATAACATTGAGATACATGCAGCAATAATGACGGTGAGTTACAAGTATTGCTTACATGAATTAAGCCAGGACATGCCTTGTGAGACTACCTGTGCATATCAGACTGATGACAATGAGACTCATCCATGCAATCACGCATATAAGGTTTCAAACTCTCTCTACATTGACTCTATCAGTTTTGCACATCTCTACATATTTTATGAGACTGCCAAGACTTAACGGGCTTGAAGAATATCACATACTGGTACACATTAAAGGGACATGGTCAGATTTTTTGGTTTCATATTGTGTTTTGTACCTCACATTGAGGCTGTACCAAAATAATCCCGAATCCCAAATTCTGAGTTAAATTGCACTAGTGGTTTAATGATATATGAGGTTATTTCAAAAAGTTCTACCTCCACACGTGTATCTCAAATTTGTGCAATTTTGCACACAGTAGCCTCTTCTTATTTTCCATGATTGTAACCTAGGGTCTATATCTAGCTTTTGAGAAAATTTCGTTTTAATATCATTTTCCATTTGTCGTAGGCAAAGTAATAATGAAATCAGGATTGGGTGTTGTGGAAATGGAAAAAATCATATATAGGCCTATATCTACACAAAAGACATAAATATACCTAATTGAAGTGAACATAAAATACCATTTGGTCACTTTGGTTGGTTTATTTTGAAGTTGACATAAAGACAAATATTGATAATTGTGTAAATGACAAAAAAAAAGTGTTGATTTTTAACAAAGAAAAGATAAGAAAAGATAAGAACTGTAATATTTTTCTTAAAAATGCCTGTTAGACATTTATACAGAATGTTTGTGTATTAGGAAAAAGGGGCTCTTTGGAAGCATTTTAAACCTGCTATATTAGTAAATGGACACCAAGGAAACTAATATGAAAAATGCAAGTGACAAAAAATGGCTGGGTATCTTTATATTTTTTAATTTTCAGCTCTGAGACAGAATAGTCATTTCATACAGATAGTACCCATGCAATTATTATGTATTGAAGGATCACTAGACAAAACAGTAAAAAATAGATGCTTGTATAATTTTTTTAATTTAAAATGCATTTTTATTACTGATCAACTTGCTGTGTGGCTACACATTTGATGTTGTTTTAGTTACAATCTGTTAGCATAACACTTGCATATCTTGTGGGAGGGATAAATGTTTTACGATTTTGTTACCATTTCCGTTGTATCAAATCTATGAATATAGATTTGTCCACATTAACATTCCAATGTATAAATCATGTAAAGTTTGAAAACGCTGCCATTTATAAGAGCGGAGTTAGAACTTATTGAATGACCTTGTAAGAAGCAAAATGGGTTTTACAATGGCCCATAGAACAGTATGTGTGGTATACCACAATGGCGAAGGCTATTACTTTTTCGTTTATAACATGTAAATGGACCTTTGTTTTTATTTCATGCCTAAATTTTCACTGGGATTATGAACAAAATATAAACTTTGATGCTTTGAAATCTGCATTTTGATAGAAAAAAGCAGAGGGGGATGAGGCTGTTGATTTGGTCACACATCTTTAAGGGCTGGGGTATGAACGTTTGGACAGTATTTATTTTGGGACATTAGAGCACATCAGACATATCGAATTGCATTCTGAATACGAAGAATGTCATTCAATCACAGTCTTCTTCTTAATAAGCTCAAGAAGTTTGGCATCAGGGACAATGAACTCAACTGGTTCAAATCGTATCTCGTAAGTAGAATGCAGTCAGTAAAAGTAGGCAGTTCTTTATCAGATTTAAAACCAATTAACATTGGAATTCCACAAGGGTCTATATTAGGTCCTTTATTATTTATTATTTTTGTAAATGATCTGCCTGATAGTGTTATATGTAAAACAGTAATGTATGCTGATGATACTTCATTGCTTGTTAGCTCATCAGATCCTTTATGTCTTCAAAACAGTCTCAATTTTAACATGTGTAAAATTGCCAGCTGGTTTAAAAAGAACCACCTCACTTTGAATATCAGCAAAACTAAATTGATGCTTTTTGGTACTCCTCAAAATCTTAGTAAGTACCAAAATATTTCTTTAATTTATGAGGGTGAGACTATTGAGAGAGTTGACAACTTCAAATATCTTGGAATTATTTTTGATAGTCACATGACTTGGTCACATCATATAGATTTAATTGCTTCCAACGTCTCTAAACGTTGTGGTGTTATTCGTCATGCGTGAAATATTATCTTCCAAATTATATTCTCAAAAAACTTGCTGATTCTCTTGTCATGCCACATTTTGATTATTGCAGTCATGTTTGGTCCAACTGTTCACTTACTCTGTCAAGTAAGTTACAAATTCTCTTGAACAACCTTGCCAGAATTATTCTTTCTGCTGATATCAGAACTAATATTGATTCAATGATGTCTTCTCTCAAGTGGCTTAAACTAGATAAAAGGTGGAATAATCATATTCTTATTATGTTATTTAAATGCCTTACTGGCAGAGCTCCTGATTATCTTTGTTCCAAATTTTCATTTACCAAATCCACTCATGATCATGTCACAAGAGGTACTTCCTCCAATTCACTTGTTGTTCCTCAATTTAACAATAACTCTGGTAAGAGATTGTTTCAGGCGAGAGCAGCAAATCTGTGGAATAGTTCTGTTGATGTTGACACTCGCACTAATTATATTTCCTTGAGCCTAAGTGAATTTAAATCAAGAGCTCTCACAATCCACACTGTTCATTGATTTTCATATTTTTCATGATTCTTGTAATTTCTTTATAATATGGTATTGCATATTTTTCTTGTAATATTTGTGTAATAAATGTATTTAAGTGAATTACACCTGTACATGTATGTCACAGGGCCTCCAAGAATAGCAGTGCTTTTACACTGAAGGAGCTACCCTGTATAAAGAAAGTTGAAATAAATAATATCAAATAATTTTGATTTTTTGAAATTCGCAATTTAATACACATTTTATGGCAAATCATTAAAATTGATATTTTTGATATTTAACAGTACTTGAAGTAAACTTTATAAATCTGATGATTTATACTTAAAGTGTATGTAGGTGGGATGAAAACCGACGATCAATTGAAAATTTTGACCTCTCGTATTGAAGATATGGATTTTTTTTCCCAAAACACCAAAAAAATTAGGTCTTTTGGGAAAAAAATCCATATCTTCAATATGAAAGGTCAAAATTTTCAATTGACCGTCGGCTTTTCCTCCCTGCTACATACACTTTAAGAATATATCATTAGATTTATATAATTTACCAGTACTGTTATATATCAAAATTTGAAAAATATCAAATTTTTATAATTTGTCATAAAATTTGTATTATATTGAGATTTTCAAAAAATGAAAATTATTTGATATCAGAAAGACATGCTTCGTATTCAGAATGCAATTCGATAGGTCCGTCAGGTGCTCTCATGTCCCACAAAAAATACTGTCGAAACGCAATAAACGCTCATTTTAGATCCCTTAAATGCCCAAATCAGGGAAAGCAATACAAATGGGCTAATCCAATAACATTGAAATCCATATACCCTCTATGGAAGACCTGACCTTTTTTTCTACATAGGGAGTGTGAATTTCAAATGGGGTTATCTGAATGGGTGACTTCATTTGAAAACTACACCCCCATGTGGGAGATTAAGGTCATGTCTTCAGTAGGGGGTGTATAGATTTTATTTGGAATAGCCCAATACATGACAGACAGATTTGAGATACATTTCACTTATTCAGATAGCCAGTCATGCACACATTGCATAATCACTGCATCAATTTCATCAAGCAAACATGTTCTGTGTGAATGTGATGTTTGCATTGCTATCTACTGAAGATAGCAACATCTGTTTTGGTTCATAAGGCTGCGATCACATAGAAGTATACGTTATACGGTATTCGCTATTCGCTATACGATACGCTCATTCGATCAGGCTGAGTTCACATAAGAGTATACTATAGTAAACTCAGCCTGATCGAATGAGCGTATTTCGTATAGCGAATTAGTGCCCTCTTATGTGACCCGGTACTATGAAATTACCTTGCTCGATTCAAGCTATACGCGTGCACCTGCAAAACGTGCACCATATACCCGAATAATATACTTCTATGTGATCGCAGCCTTAGACATATTCTTATTACACATAACTCCATCAACCCAAAATATAGCTTATATTAATTGCACCAGTCCATGTTCTTCCTTATTTTATACATGGGTTGACTGATCATTATGAAACATTTCAAGACTATAGACTGTGGTATGCTCCTCCTGCTTGCATGAAAAGATTTAGCAAATTGCAATTAAAGATGTTTTCAATTAGCAGGGAAATCCAAATCAATATTTCATGAAGAAGTCATATTATTTCCAGCTCTTTTTCTTTCTAATTACAGAAGTTTGCTTTATAAGCCAATGGAACATTACGGTTAAGGCATTTTACATTCACAGTTTATCCGGTAAATCAGATCAAGTGCATTGATTCAAATTGATCAAAAATATACTGTCAACATTTTTAATCTTGGGTATACTCAACATCCTGTGGCATATTTTTTAAATCTCATTAAAACAACCACAATGTTAAATAAAAATATGTGTTCATTATTATACAAAATTAAGTGGAAACTGTCAAACTTGTTACTTCTTGCAGAATTTAATTCATGATTTTCAAATATTTCAATAGTTTGGTAAATAGTTAATAACAAATGTAATTTGAAGAAGCAATAACACTCTTCAGTTGTCCATAGCTCAATCCATTTTTTTTGTTTCACATTTTTTATATTGGGGCTTTTCATTTTACATAAAGTTTACAGTTGGTTGGAAAGAAGGCTATAATCCCATTTTAGGTATTTAGCTGTATACCAACACTCTTTCTGCTTTTTGGTGAAGGGAAGAGAAAGTCCCTCTGGTGTGGAGGACAGGACTGGAGATAGTAGTGTAAGTCATGAGTGTTTATGCTGCTCAGGCACTATTTTTGTAGATGCTCAGATGAATGTGAAATTTTGAGCATGTGGGGTGCTTTTGTGATATTTGGTAGGGTTATAAGAACCACATACAGTTTTGTAACAATATTTGCACATACTGCTACTTGAGCAAGTACAAATATAATTAAATACTTCTTAATAGAGTTATAGTCAAAACAAGAAAATGTGCTCCCTATTAGTGCATGAAACAGAGATTGGAAGCCAAAACAAGAAAATGTGCTCCCTGCTCCCTATTACTAGTGCATGAAACAGAGATTGGAAGGGGTACTCTTCACATGCCTGGCCCAGGTTATTACCCTGAAATGAAGACACAATAGGATATAGGAGTTTACACAATAAACTAAAATAACACAATTCTCAGTGATTTGGTGCAATTTTATTCAAATTCAAGATTGCAGAATCATATTGCATGAATCGTAAGGTGAGACTGAATGTATTTCATGTGCAGGCATTAATAATACTGTTAGCAAGAACAATTAGCCGGCAGGTGAATGATTGCTAGGTAGGAAATCCTAGTGCTTGTTTGGTCTCTTAAATATCTAAATCCTCAATATGCAATATAGTAATGGACATTGTGGGTCTTGCTTATATGCATAAAAGGAAAGTGCAGCTTTACTGTGCTTAATTGAGCATACCAATAATTGTATCTTAATCCTTCCTTATTATCATGGATTATTTCTAAAAACATGAAATCAGTGGGTTGGAAGACATTGCCTTTAAAGTAAAACAACAGATTTATCAGTTTATTAAGCTTTTACCTGGACTGATGAAAAGAGAAAATGCTCCATTTACAGTTGAGATTCTTACTTTGATTAGCTGCTTTTAAACCTTTAACAGGAACTATTAAGACCTAATACTTAATAAGTGGAGCTTATATTAAAAATTCCTCCAAAATAGATGCTCATGTATCTTTAATGAGAAAACAGATTGGAATTGCTATGCAAAATGAGTCATGTGTCAGTGGAATTGATTTCGATATACAGCTTAAAAAATGTTCAACTTCTTTGGTTGCATGGAGTCATGCCTTACAATGATTTACTTCTGGGATATGGTGAATTTCTGTGTTCAAGAGGCAGCTGTGTACTCTCAGACATGCATGTAGTAAAAGTACCATAACTTATTTTTTTGATTTGGCCTTATTTTTTAAGATATTGACCATATAAGGCATCAAAATTAACTTGTTAAAATTCACAAACACCTATCTGCACAAAATGATGCCTAAAATCGGAAATAGACCAAAATATAAAAAGATAGTAAACTTTTTCTTGAGTTTATGTTGCTTGTTACGATGAGCATATTATTGCTTGCTGTATTTATTGAGTTATCATCATTTCACCAAGGAAATGTACATGGAAAATAATCGCTGTTGAAGTTAAAATTGGTCACATTTTGCACTTTGATCAAAGCTCACAGAAGAATGCGACAACTCACATTTTCTCTGTTGAATTGGCACTGCACATTGAATTAGGCAAATATGTACAATAATAAATAGAAGTGTTTTCCAAAAAGCTGTGTTTGTGTACAAATGCAATTGCAAAGCTTCCATTTCTGCACACATTTATCATGACATGGCTTTAGGCCTATTAGTGATATACCAATACATTTCTTGTAACTTATTGTATCAAAAATGACTCTCTCATCAAATACTTGAAGGAATCGTTATTAATTTTATCTTGTTATATTTATTAAATGAAAAAATTGAAATAGATTTTGTTCGACAAATGCTTTATGTTAATGTGTACTTGCACTATTATTATGTTTTCAACAAACTACTATATATCATATTCTTAACAAACCACAGAGGCTGACATAAACATTCTATTCTAAGCATAAGAATTAAACATTGACAAGTTCAACACCTAGTTTGAAGTAATCACAGTTGACCTTGAATTCATGTCGTGCTAGTACATTACCAAAGCCAATGATGTACCCGTATCAATTCTATCATCAGTTTATGGCAGGGAAACATGTAAACTTAGACAGGCTCTTGTATCGCTGTCTCTCATATATTCTATATTTCAATATTCCAGATTAAACAATCAATATTCAAGAAGCATATCGTTTTTGTGCAATCTTTTCCATAAATCACCATTTTGTTTATGTGCCTTAGAGCTATAATAAAGGAATATAAATGCAATATAATGGCATCAAAGTGTGCTTGGCTGCACTTATTATTTTCAATGCCGGAAGTGCTTATGCTACTTAACTAAACTTCATGCATATCTATTACTTAGGAAAGTCAATATATTTGTGCTTCGCTGTTTGTTAATTATTACTGAAGAAAAGAAAGAGACTAGTGTTTTTACTTTGTTTTATGGCCCAATGGTTTACATTCATGTGAAGATAAAGTATCTGAACAGACTCATGGTCATGTGCATCTTAGGTTTCTCAAATAATGTTGCGGCAATAGCTTCACATCTGTAACTGTCAATTTCATTGCCTTGTGCCTGGAGAAAATGATTAGCAGAAGATATTGAAAAGCTTCATTAATTGGTCAATTACACTTCATGTCTTGACAGAATTACTTGTTGTGTTGGGATGATTGCATAATTGTATAAATTGGTCAAGAAGTGTTAGTTGAGGAACCCATCAAATTTGCAATTGTATTTAACATTTAGGGAGACCATGTGTAAAATAAAAACTTTTGATTGGTCAATGATTCAAGCTTCTGGTCAATAAATAAATGTTGGTGTGTGCAAGTGAAAAGAATTCAATTTTATATAGTTGAACTGAATTAAACTACCTGCAATCAGTTGTGTAATTTTGATGTGCGACTTCACTACTCTAAGAGAGTAACACTTGCTTTATTATTCAGGTATACTAAGACAACTCAGGAATCAGGCACTGTGTACTGTTGTAGCAAGTAAGAAATTATTTACATGCTCAACACCAAGCAATTTAATTATGTGTGTAATAAAGACCCATCCAAGCTTTCTTCATTGTAAAAATAGCTTGACTGTAGTGTCAAAGTTATCACAGGTTTGCAGCTGTTTGGAACTAATTGTATTAATTTGGTGCTGTTAGCTTGGTAAGCCTGTAAATGAATCTTTATCAACTTAAACATGTGGGTTCAAGTCATTTTCTATTGTTTTACTGGGATTTAGGTTGGGGGAAGAAATATGGAAATGTGGGTGAAAACACTTGTGAATAGGAGAAAGAGAGGGGGAGAGACAAAAGAGGAGCCTGGGATGAAAGATGTCACACATAAGTGGACCGTTTTGACATTTTTTAGATACCAAATTCCCTAAATCAGAAAATCTAACCAGGGAGAAAGACTCTCTGGGGAGGGGGGGTATGGGTTGAAGAAAGACGGTCTCTGTCACGCATAAATGGACCATTTTGACATTTTTCATTTTTAGATAAGCAATTTCCTAAATCAGAAATCTAAAAGATCATTGAAAGAGTAGATGTAGTCATTTCCTTCCTTTTTGCCAATTATGTTCCTATGAAAAAACACCTAATGACAATTTTATTGACTTATCCTATTTGCTTTTAATCCATTTCTTAAACAAACAAATTTTATTGACTTAGTGGGGATCACTTATATTGCCTTTAATATTATACAAAAAAGATTGAAAACCCTGCTGCTTTATTTGTATAAAAAGACCACTTCACATGGGAATGAAATCATTAAGCTTACATCAAGATTCAGTCAAGTTTAATAAACTAGAGATCCCTATATATAGAACCTGAGCTAGCTAGGTGCAGTTAGGTTAGTGAAATCAATGTAACTCAATATTAGGTGAAATAATTATTGTGACTTCTGAGGATTGATTAAGTTCTGTTGTAACTGGCTTGGCCTTGTATTGAGGGAATCTATTTTAGAATGCTTGGCACGCACATATTGAATGCAAACATCAATTGAGATCATTTCTTGACTGGGGAGAGCATTTCTTTATGATTAACTCAACTCAACATTTAAAAAACGAGACCACGTAAACGACGTCTTCCCTTTCCATCGAGATCTATGCCACAGTCTGAACCAGTAAGTGTAAAGTGAGAATTTGTGAAACTGAAATTGTGTGATGGAAAACTTATATTTAAGTTATGTGAAGATTTTGTTCAACTGCCTGTGTTTTTGCTATTTAAGACATTACAATAAAGATTTATACAGTACACTTATCTAAACTGGGCACTGATGGTCCAACAAAAAATAGGATATGAACAAGTAATGACAAAAACATACATGAACAATGAAACATTATAAATCATTAGGGCCTTAGGAAGTGCATAAATGCATGTTTACTGAAGATAGCATATTTACAATAATGTTTATGTCTATACCTTCCTCGAGTCAGTAAAGTAAAATCAAATTTTGAGATTTTCTCAAAAACTGTTAGTTTTTGCAGGAATCTGTTATGCTAGTTGGATTCCTTGCATCATTTATTTTCTGAAAATGTATACTTCTCATCATTACATTTAGAGATAGCCCCCCGACAATAATAAACAATATCTAAATCACTGACTCGAGAAAGGTATACAGACTATACATGTTTTGTTCAGAATTTAGCTTAATGATTAAGTTTATATCTGCATGCTTTCTACTGCAGATAGCTTTATGATATTGTTCATGTTTGCTAGCTATGAACTGAAATATGATGTTAATATCTGTTGCTGTTAATATGCACTAACCTAATACCTAGTGCCATATCATCATAGGGACACTGGGGGCACATACCCCCATTTGATTTGAAAACTGGAAAAATTTTGAAAATGGCTTGTGCCCCACCAGTCAAGCCCAGTGCTCCCCAATCATGGTCGGTGCCCCAATAAGGCCCAGCGCTCCCCAATCATGGTCGGTGCCCCCAATAAGGCCCAGTGCCCCCCAATCATGGTTGGTGCCCTCCAATAGGACAGTGGCGTAGATTTCTTTTTGACATTGGGGGGATGAAGTTGGAAAAAAATCTTGAAGTATAGTCAATCCAGCACCTTTTGGCGACAGAATTAGTTTATGATATAAATGCGCGCTTCGCACGCAAAAATTTTTGCTATTTTGAAGCTAAACTGATGAAATATGGTGTAAAAGTAGATTAAATGCTTGCGCCTTGCCAAAATTTGCACTTTTGGGGCTAAAATGGGCAAATATGAGGTTAATTTGGTCAGAAACCCATTATCAGGCGTCAACATTGGGGGGGATGATTGTATGGACCATCCCCCCATGGCAAAATATTGGGAGGGATAAATCCCCCCCATCCCCCCGGGATCTATGCCTATGCAATAGGATGACCCATGCTAGGCCACTGCGGGGCATAAAGACAGGGTATAAGTACGGTTTATCCATACGCTGGTGATGGACCACATTGACTCACTGACAGCATTCTCAACATGAGACAAGACGACACAGTACAATATGCAGATGCACACTGGTTGTATTATGGAACCACAACTATCAATAATAGCCTGATATTGAATAATAACAGTACTGTAGAAATGATGATGTTATTGCAGCAAAATATCCCCAAATATCTGATTTGTTACAATAATACATAGATATAGGAATGTTATTTTCTTTCCGCTGTGGGATGAAATAATGGAGTGGGCAATATTGTGATTGCAATAATAATGTTTGTTAGGAAGAGAGCAAGAAAACAAGATTTCTCCTGTGTTGCTTGAGTAAGAATACACAAGAGCAATCTACACAACACTTGCAAATTAAAACAATATGTAAATTAATCACTGGATGCAGCTATATAAGTCACTGATATTTCTATGTAACAATTAATAATGTTTTCATATTATGTAAATCTTCATGATAAAAATGTTCTTGTAAGTCATACATTTACATAAATTTAATATCATAAGAAGTCTACATTATACATCCACAAGTTTTAATTATCAAAATAAAATATGAAAGAACATAAAATCATTTGATCTTCAAAATGCGCTATGAGTTCAATGAAATACCAGAGCAAACAAGAATTTCCTGAATGTCTCCAAACTGTTTCTTTAATCTTTTCAAACATTACATTAGTGTTATTTTATTTTTACAGAGACGGAGAGCATACAAAGCCTTTTAATCCTTGGCATTTCCAATATGCTTTTACAAGGTAGTGCAATAGGATACCTTTGTATGCTAGTAGAATAGTATTAATTTTACAGGTTTTTTTTTCATTTCATATTCATTCAGTATATGAAAGTTAATTACACTGCTATAGGGGAAAATTGCACTACATGAAAACCAATATTAGCATGAAGCATGTAATATTACAAGCCACTGAGTGGCCAAATAGAAATGTCATTATGAGATATGGGTATATCTCTCACTTTGTTACCATGCTACATTTGTATGACCCATGTATCTACAGAATTCTATATGTAACCTGGGGTTGATTATACTAATAGCTGTGATGCATCTTGAATCTGTGAACCTGTTATATAAACCCATCATAACTCTAGCACAATTCTATGGACGAGTTCAAAGGAGTTTTGGACTTACAACAAAAGAGATAAATAGCATTATGATCATGTTTATGTCTGCTTGCTGATCATGTTTGTGTCTTCTTGCTATCTACTGAAGATAGCATGATCATGTTTGTGTCTGCTTGCTACCTACTGAAGACAATATTATGACCATGTTTGTGTCTACAGAGATAGCATTATAATCATGTTTATGTGTGCTTGCTATCTACTGATGGTAGCATGATCATGTTGTGTATACTTGCTAGGCCTATCTACGGAAGATAACATTATGATCATGTTTGTTTCTGCTTGTTATCTACTGGAGACAACATGATCATGTTTGTGTCTACTTACTATCTACTGAAGGTAGCATGATCATGTTTATGTATACTTGCTATCTACTGAAGATAGCGTGATTATGTTTGTGTCTACTTGCTATCTACTGAAGATAGCATGATTATGTTTGTGTATACTTGCTATCTACTGAAGGTAGCATGATCATGTTTATGTATACCGTACTTGCTATGTTTGTGTATACTTGCTATCTACTGAAGGTAGCATGATTATGTTTGTGTATACTTGCTATCTACTGAGGGTAGCATGATTATGTTTATGTATACTTGCTATCTACTGAAGATAGCATTATGATCATGTTAATTATATGCTACCTACTGAAGATGGCATTATGATAACATTTATGTTTGCTATCTATGAAATATTATATGAGAAAATCTTCGGAGACCTGCAGCTGTTAAGATTACAGATATTGTTCAAGTGAAATATGGTCATTGGTCACGGTATAAATGGAACTATTGAACCTTGAGATCCTGTGAGATCTTAGCTAACCAATTTGTTTCATTTCCATCAAAACCTCCAGTATACATACACAATGTAAACAGCAAGCATGTGGTTCATCACTCCATTAGCAAAACCTGGCTGTAAATAAAAGATGGAAGAAGAAGTTTGCTGGCACCATTAAGTAAAACGGACAGAAGCATCTGAGTTCAGTAGTATTTAAGTACCCCATTTAATGAAGTACTTCCTTACAGCACTCTCATGTAGTCCTACTTATAGAACAATAAAATTTGAAAAAGCAGTTGCAGCACATCCAAATTTCTTTGATAAAATACCCAGTGCTGTCATGTTAAACTCTAAACCCAGCTCTAAACAAAAAAGAAATTCTTGATAATTGACCTAAGCATGATCTTCATTTGATAAGACCAGTTAGGTACAATACATTCGACCAGATATTTTCACCAACATTTATCTCTTTGTAGATTTACACCAAGTGCTATTGTTGATTGAATGTTACTAAGATGCACTTGCTACCTTATAAGGGAAAAAGTCAATGTAAATACAGTTAATATAAGACAGACACTGACATTTCAATTATGTAAATCAAAACAATTGAAAACTTTGGCCTTGATGATGTTCTATCTCATCGCAGGTGGGAATTGCTTCTGACAGTTCAATTGATTACTGAATCAAACCCAATTTACAGCTTTGAGAATCTGTGCCAAGGAACATTGAGTACAAAGATAAAACCTACTGTTTGTTGATACAATACAAAACAGTTGATTTTGTTCTGTGAAAGGATGTGGGCCCAGAGTTAACTTTCTCCTGTGGCACAAAACACAAGGACAAAATAATTTGGACTACTCTTGCATTGCCCATCTTTTTTTCAAGCACTATATTTCAAAATTTATTTTATTCTTTCTCACATTTGTGTGCATCTGTTCAAGGTTACCTATATTTTTTAAATGTCTAAAAATAAGTTGTGTGACTTTGTAATTTTGTCCCCTTTGGACCTGTGAAGGGTCTTTTTCAATTTGTTAGTCTCATTGAGCATGTTTAATGTAACAATACCCCCTACAAATGGCAGGAATGAGAAAAGAATCAGTGCTTACTTTTTTGTTCACAAGTGGAAAATGTAGGTCACAACAAGGCTAGTGTATCTCATACTGTCTGCATTGCTTCCCATTCACAATGCATTTACTGTGAATAAAGATTCTGAGAGTCAACTCAAGCTGATAGATGGCAGAGCAAGCTATGGGCTATTCCAGTTGAAATCCATACACCCCCTATGGAAGACATGACCTTAATCTTCCACATAGGTGTAGATTTCAAATGGAATCACCTATTCAGGTAAACCCATTTGAAATTCACACTCCCTGTGTGGAAGATTAAGGCTATGTCTTCCATATAGGGGGTGTATGGATTTCAACTGGAATAGCCCAATAAAACTCCTTTTGACATGTACACATCATTGAACTAAATACAAAATAATGCAGCAGAAGAAAGTATCCTGTCCTGAATGTTATTCAAGATACATTCATTTGTCATAATAGACCCTGATATTTTGGTTAGAAGAGAAATGTGCATGGCCAAAACAGGTGCTCAATTAAAAATTAAGAAGTCAGCCATGCTGGAATGTGTCATGTGGTATATGAAAAGAACCTTAAGAAAAAGCATGCCTTCTGTAGGGTGGATAGCATTATATCATGTAGATACATAAACACTGACATGGATTTTGTTAATTTTTAACGTGTTTCCAGGCTGACATTCCTTTTATGGGTATATCTATGATCTGTCACTGCAGGCTGACATTGTCTCTTTGTATCAAAAGGTTGTATGTTTTCCTCAAACCTGTAGGCTATTATGACCCCATCACATATTTACAAGTTTAAAGATGCCACTTTACTTACTTGTCTGACAACACATTAAAATTTGATTTGAGTTGGGAAGTTCCTGTATGTCAGATATTGTGGACAAAATGAGCGTATATAATGAATGTCAGTTCTGGTAGCTCATCAAAGACTTGGAAATAATTAGTGTTGCACTACTTGTCACAAATAATGAAGAAACCTAAATGTGAGCCAACAATATTGCTACTTCCTATTTGTTTTTTGTTTTTTTGAAAATCTATGGTTGGATCTGGTTCACAAAGATAAATCAATTTGGTTTTATTTTATGTAAAGAATTTGTAAAAGTGTTATCTCTCTTGGAAAATTGAGCCAGCTTGAAATTGCCCTAGACAATGAGGTACCTGCTCATTGTTGACATGTCTTGGTATATCAGTCCTGTACATGAACTCATGAAGCTGGTTGTGATGGTTATTTCTAGAAGAAGGTTGATTAGAGTTCTGCTGATATATTGTTGCGCTGCATATCTTAGTGATACTAAATGGTTTAAATATGATGTGTCTTGGGCCATATGATCAGCATTCTTCTGTAAGGTAAGATGTGGTAAAGAGTGCGGGTTTGGAGTAGCACACTATATGAATATAAACCACCTCATTAAAAAAATCTCTTCTTTTTCTTTGTCCCTCCTGCACTCTTCCCACTAAAGAGAGAGTAGTCTGAAAAGTGTGAATTTTGTTATCACTGAACGAAAAAGATCAGTCACCCTATATCGATGGAACAACATTGACTTTCAGCTTGGCATAGCTCTTTGTTAATTTGCAACTCTCTCACCTTTTCACTTTGCCGTAGGCATTTTTACACTTTGTAGGCAGAACCCGACCGTAAATAAAACTGTATTCAGAGAATATCAATCTTCTTTTCAGTTTGATCAAGTATCTTGCTTCATTAGGCGGTTGGTTGGTTAGTTACTTAATTAGCTAAGTTAGTCAGTCAATTTGATATTTATTCATTTATTATTTATATGAACTTGATAAAATATTTGAGATGGATTGTTTATTTATTTATTTATTCAACAGCTTTGGCCTTGATATTCCAGTACTGTATAGTGAGAATTTTTTTGCGGGGGTTTAATATTTGTGCTTTTTGTGGTTGAACAGCCAGCCAAGAATTTTAAACCCTGCAAAAGTATTTATTACACATAGTACCAGTTGTGAATATATTTGGAAATGCAAATTAAACACCTACTAAACTGTCCAGAATTGATCAAATCACAAAATATTATCTCAACGAAAATATTCCACAGTACAGTATGGTGTATGAATGTTAATCTGAACATTTAAAGTCTTGGATTCATACACCAAGAATCACTGTGTTTATGACATTTAGTATGTGTATTTTATGGACATGAATGCATCATTTAGAAAAAAATAAATATGTTGTTGCTTGGGGTCAAAACATATTTATTTGCAAAGCAAAACAGGAGCAAATTTAGGAGCCGCCATCTAGAGAATTGATGCAATCATGGGACTAATGAACATATTAGTCAAGAAATGTAGTTGTGAGCATGATGTTTTACCTCAAGCAAACAGAGGGTTAGTTCCAATTGAGTAGCCCCACCTTTCCTTGTGTTAAGATTTTGTCGTGGTGGTGAGTATTTTCTCAGCAAGGTTGTCAGTACCCAAAAGCAATTCGTTTTAATTATATTGTTTCCACAGAATCACTAACAGTTTGCATGTGATAACATGTATTTTGTTTTTCAAATCTTCCAAATATCAGCAATAATATTAGTAAATAATACTAGGCATGTTTTTACTTAAGAATACATGTATATCATGATATTGGACATGATCAATTCCATCAATTATCAATAGCTTTTGGGTCTATTTTATTCTGTCAGTCCCAGCTTGTGTGATGTTGGATACTTGCTGGTGGCAATAATGAAATATGGAAGGTTATGACAATGTATTGGCTATATTAAAGATGAAGCAAATAATAATTGAAACTGGTGCAAGTGAGAAAGCTTGAATAATATTCTCATTATTTGCTTCTCAAAAGTGGAATTTTAATTACCCATGGTGATGAAGACACTCATCTCCATTTCAATGCTCACAGGTATCTATCAGCATAATCAGGTGGTATGTCACACTTTTATCTATTTTATTTGGTCCCTCATCTTGAGATTTCAAGTGCTGTTATGTTATAAATAGTAAAGTGCATTGAAGTAAAAGAATAAAGTAGCAAAGTTTCTAAATGGAACTAAATTTGTTTTTATTTGTTTGTTTTTACCAATTACAGAACACATACAATTGCCATTGTTGTGACCCCTACACCGGCCACCACTGTCAAGAACTCAATGGATGCCTAAGTCACAACTGTCAAAATGGAGCTACCTGTGTCGATGTTGCAGAAGGCTATGATGGACAGAGCTACCAATGTGTGTGCCCCGAGGGTCGATCCGGGGTCCTATGTGAAGTTGATACCAATGAATGCCACAGTGATCCGTGTCAGAATGGTGGTGTTTGTGTGGACATGAACAATGGATATCAATGCTATTGTATACCAGGTAGGTGAATGATTATTCCAGGTAGAAATAAGACCTGCAACCGAGGACCCTGTGTTTGACAACCGTGCACCTATAACGTCTTCCTATTTTACCAAGGAGCTCCACTGCCTAAAGCTAAGTAGCAAATCAGGACTCCTTTGATATCTTACAAACCAATTGAGACCAAACAAGACAAGTTTTATACCTAGAAAAAACACAAAATATTTGACAGAAAACATTTAAATGTCGGGTTATATAAAGGGCATAAAACAGTTAAATAACGTTTTTGAAAACTGTCCTTGGTTTTCTGGGTATTTTTGTGGAAGTGTCCTCCTTTGCAAGTCTTTACAAATGCATGCCAGTCATAGTGGAATAGTTCACAAAGAAATGTCAGAGATGCTTGCAATTGAAATTATAAACACCTCATTTATTGTTTCATTTGATTTGGGATTTACCATCTTCAGTGATCCTCTGTTTCATTTGATTTGGGATTTACCATCTTCAATGATCCTCTGTTTCATTTGATTTGGGATTTACCATCTTCAGTGATCCTCTGTTTCATTTGATTTGGGATTTTCCATCTTCAATGATCCTCTGTTTCATTTGATTTGGGATTTACCATCTTCAATGATCCTCTGTTTCATTTGATTTGGGATTTACCATCTTCAGTGATCCTCTGTTTCATTTGATTTGGGATTTACCATCTTCAGTGATCCTCTGTTTCATTTGATTTGGGATTTTCCATCTTCAATGATCCTCTGTTTCATTTGATTTGGGATTTACCATCTTCAGTGATCCTCTGTTTCATTTGATTTGGGATTTTCCATCTTCAATGATCCTCTGTTTCATTTGATTTGGGATTTACCATCTTCAGTGATCCTCTGTTTCATTTGATTTGGGATTTTCCATCTTCAATGATCCTCTGTTTCATTTGATTTGGGATTTACCATCTTCAGTGATCCTCTGTTTCATTTGATTTGGGATTTTCCATCTTCAATGATCCTCTGTTTCATTTGATTTGGGATTTACCATCTTCAGTGATCCTCTGTTTCATTTGATTTGGGATTTACCATCTTTAGTGATCCTCTGTTTCATTCGATTTGGGATTTACCATCTTCAGTGATCCTCTGTTTCATTTGATTTGGGATTTACCATCTTCAGTGATCCTCTGTTTCATTTGATTTGGGATTTACCATCTTCAATGATCCTCTGTTACTGAAATAGCTTTTGAGAATCATTGCATCAACATCATTTGTTGACTGTGCACAGTTGTATTTTCTTGGTATTCAAAATCCAGTACTCTTTTTGCAGGCATAATAAGAAATTAGCAGAATGAATCCAACCAGAATGTCCGCCACATTAATGCAAGTACTTAAAACCCAACTGTATTACAATTCCTCCTGGGCAATTCCTCATTCAAGACTTTACATTTGCATCTTCAATCCTGGCAACATATCCTTTTTCTTGGCAAGAATTTGGAGTATGCGTCTGCATATCAAACTTAGTGAATGAGCTAAATGCTAAAAAGTACATTAGTTGATTATGTACAGGTGGAAATCAGGATATGGAGCAGGTGGGTGGTAGGTATGCACATATTGCACAAGGAGTTTGAAATCCTATGGGGAGGGGTTTTAAACCAATGCTATATTGGTGTAACACTGGTACAGCGTGTCCCAAAAGTAACTTAACATTGTGAATTGGCCATATCTCAAATATTTCCTACTTCATACCAAAATGGAGAATATATTCACATAGATTGATCTTTTAGAATTATTCTGATACCAAAAACAGCATTATTGATGACCCATTGACCTTACTGTGCGACTGTACATATGTGTGTATCAAACCCACAAAAGCAAGCTCATGTGCTCGTTGTTCAAGAACATGAATAATGTGCTTCCCTGAACAGTAGAGTTGGTTCACTCACTGCACACGCTACATTTGGGTATGAACATTTATGGATTACATGGCTTAGCGTGAGCGTGACTGCTGTTTTAGATTATAATTAGGATATATTGACAATACTAAACTTTACTTTAAAACAGTTGCAGTGAAGATGAATTTCCTATAGATCAACGGATTCAGGTCGTATGGTTCTTTACCGAGACAAAGTCGGACAAACTCACTGAAGCAATGTTTAAGGAACATTTTAATGTAAATTATGCACTACCCAGCCGAAATACAATCCAGCAACTAGTGCCGAAATTCCAATTAACTGGATCTGTTCATGATCTACTTAGGACGTGGAAGAACAGGAAGATCGGCTACAAACATTGATGTCATACGAAGAGCGGTGGCGAAAAGCCCAAGGCGATCAGAACGTCGACTTTCTATGGAGAATAACGTACCGCGTACAACTGTTCATCGAATCCTCAGAAAAGATCTTAAGCAGTTTCCATATAAAACCCAGATAAAACTGAAAATGAAGATTACGCATTGAAAACAAACAAACAAACAAACAATCAAACAAACACAGCCAAATTAAACAAAACAGATTTTAAAATGATAACACGTTATATCGTGTTCACGTCTCAAATGACGAGACTTAATTTGCGCTTATAAAAGTGGGTTTTACGGTACGGTAGATATCCATTAATTTCATGCCAAAGGGTCATGACTACATACGCATGTTTGGTATCATAACATTTCTAAAAGAATTATCTACATACTGTGCAATTTTTGTAACAACACTATTAACCCAACGCAAGTTATGGCAAATTCACAATGTTAAGGGACTTTTGGGACACCCGGTACATTTAGGATTTAGGAAAAGGAATAAGAGTTATAAGCAAATTATCAAAAGGGGTAGGATTAGGTATGCAGGAAAAATTATAACTGAATTACTTGGGAACTATGTTTAAAGTATAAAGTTAAACAGAAAACAAGTTAATATAAAATAAATTCATTTATTGTTAAATTATAGTTTTATTTAAATTCTCTTAAGAGAATTGAAATAAAACTGGGCAAAAGGAGAATTTATATAATACTGGGTAAAATTTATTTACAAAGTTACCGTCACGCCAACCAGAAGTGAATCCTTGGTAGAACTGGTTGGCGTAGTGCTAGGAGTAGACAAGGTGTGGACACACAGTAGGAGTAAGGAAAATATTTGTTGAATCTTCATCAATGTTAGCATAAGTTTGCGTAAATGTGAACACAACTATTACCAAATCAGAGGACACCCTGAATGGTGTGTTCTACATAATTATCCTCTGTGTCAGTACCATTGCATAGAAACCTCCCAGGGGATACCAGACACAAAAAGTTAGAAGGCAAATTTGCAATTTGGATGTGAAAGGAACAAGTGATGAGTTTACTTTGTATTCCCATTGGCACTGTGAACGTTAATCAGCCCAAGTAATCACCATCATAGAGCTTTATTGAGTACTCATATTGCTGCCCATTGTTCATTAGAGCTAAACAAATTATAGCCAGTGGTTCTTAAGGTGAACAATAATTGCTATGACTACGCTATTCCATGTTCTGCTCTTATGTCCACATATGAGGTCCATTTTTTTGAATGAAGCAAAAATAATAACCTTGATGGGAAAAGGTTGAGTAAATCTGATATGTAACATGGCTTTCTCAAATTGGGCTATTCCATTATGGGAAAAGGTTGAGTAAATCTGATATGTAACATGGCTTTCTCAAATTGGGCTATTCCATTTAAAATCCACACAACCCCTGTGGAAGATTTAGCTAAGGTCTTCCTCAGAGGAGTATGAGTTTCAAATAAAATAGACAATTTAGATTGTTTTAATGTTGCTGCTATCTACTAAAGATAGGTGATTTAGGGATTCAATCATGTTTCACCATTGTTCATCACCGATTAACAACGATGCGTCCGCGTCGTCTGAGTGGTTTACTTCGCGAGGGCAGCTTCTTTCAACAACGAAACAAGCTAAATATATCTAATTCACATGATTCTTTAATTCAGAATGTCCATTTGTCATTGCCACTCAACCTTACAAGAAGATCGCGGTATTTCTCTGTTGATATCGGCAATAAAATTTAAGAATAAAGTGGTAATATTTAGCTGCTACCACCAACATAAGAGAGTTCATGTTTACGCATACGTTCCAGTCATGACGAATTTTACGCGCTCTTGCGTAACGCGTACGCGTAACCTTGCGTTCGCGTATACGCTACTGGAGTTTAATTAACGGTTGGCTCCTGTACAAAGGTATAGGAAGAGTTGTTGAAATTAGATTGTTTTATGTTGCTATCTACTTCTTCTTCTTGCGTATGTCAGGAAGAAACAAGATATAAAAGCCAAAACAATAAATTTCATTAAATTTAAAGCCCAGTATGCATCAACCAGTCCCTGGTGGCTTCGTCGACGTCAATCAGGCCGGAGATACCATTCGGTGGTCTATGGAGATGACAGGATGAGATGATGTGGTCGGCTGTTTGTTCCTCACTACCGCACTCGCATGCTGGGCTTTCCTTTAAGCCCCATTGGAACAGGTTGGCATTGAAGCATCCAACTCCACTTCTCAGGCGGTTTAATTTTGTCCAAGCAGACCTGGGTAGATTGAAGCCTGGGATGGTGTCTGTTGGGTCTGTGACAAAACGCTGGAGTGGTGAGGAAGACTGAAGCCATTGGTCTTTCCATGCCTTAGCTGTCCAGTCCTTGGACTGACTGTGTTGTCTTCATCAAGTCTATTGCTTGTTGAGCAAACGGCTTCCTGGATGTCAATCTCCTGCTTTCCCCCTCACTGTTCCTAGCTCTTGACAGGGTGTCATGAAGGAGGTGTCCTGGTTCTTCAGACCGGAGTGCTATAGCTACGGAGGCTGCTTTCCTTCTGATGTCCGGCAGAGGGATTCCTGCTAAAACCGGAAGCTGTTCAGTTGGAGTTGGTCGCAGACATCCTGACACAGTGCGCATAGCTTCATTTAGACCTGTGTCTACCTGGTGGGTGTGGTGGCTCCTGCTCCATACTGGTGCACAGTATTCTGCTGGTGCGTATACCAAGGCCAAGGTTGATGTTCTGAGGGTCTTGGTGCTTGCTCCCCAGCTGGTGCCGGCTAGGTGACGAATCAATGCGCATCTTGCTGTGACCTTGTCCCTTAGATTAACCAAGTGCTGCCGGTAGGTGAGGGCTCTGTCCAGTTTCACTCCTAGGTGCGTGGGGCAAGCCTCGAAGTTCAGTCGCTTGGACTTGATGGTTACATTGAGTTCTCTGTTGGCTTCCCTGTTGTTGAGATGGAATGCAGAGGAGACAGTCTTAGCAACACTCAGCTTGAGCCGCCATTGGTAGAGGTAGGTATCTAGGGTGTCCATGTCTAGGCTGAGCGCTCTCTCAATTGTGTCCCAAGAGTTGCCCGTCTTCAGGATTGCCAGGTCATCTGCGTATCCATACTTCTTAGCAATGGTATTGGGCAGGTCATGGATGTATATGTTGAATAAGAGAGGTGCTAGGACGGAGCCCTGTGGCACACCGTTCCTCAGGCTGCGTTGTCTGCTAGCTTGGCCGTCGCTGGTCTTAAGAATGAAGTTGCGGTTCGAGATTAGCTGCACGATGAAGGACACCATCCGTCTGTCTGGTATGAGCTTGAGGAGTTTGCATATCAGGCCTCTGTGCCACACGGTGTCGTATGTTGCTGTGAGATCTACAAATACAGCACCAGCCTTCTGGTTCCCTTCAAAGCTGTCTTCGATGTCTTGGGTGAGGAGGGTGACCTGGTCCACTGTTGATCTGCCCCGACGGAAACCGCCTGCTCGTGAGGAAGCTGTGGGTCTACAATCGGGTTGATACGGCTATGGATCAGGCGCTCCAGTAGCTTGTAGGGGATGCAGAGTAGAGAGATTGGACGGTAGCTCTTAGGGTCATCCTTTGGCTTATTAGGTTTGGGTAGTGCGATGACAGTTGCCTTGCGCCAAATCTTTGGTATCTTGCATCGTTTCATACAGGATGACAGGAACTTGCATAGCCAGTTGGTTGCAGCAGAGCCAGCATGATGGAGGAATTCTGGGTGGATACTTAGAGAATAAGCGATAGGAATTTTTATTTTGCCTATCCTCTACCGTGTGATAGAGCGACAGGCAGGTCCAATATTTTGAGTAGTGGATGCGGCGCAGCCGTATCCACTACGATAAAAATATTGGACCTGCCTGTCGCTATCATAGGTAGAGGATAGGCAAAATAAAAATTCCTATCGCTTATTCTCATTCTTAGTCAGTTAAATATTATTTTAATAACTGTAAACAATTTTTTAAAGCAAAAACTAAGTTACCGTCATAAAACTCCCTCATTATAAAATGAACGAAACTTGTTTACAACTTTACGTATTCTGTTGCGCGTACTGCTAGCGCGTTCGCGTATTCCGCACTAGTTTACGCATCCAGCGCGATACATACTCGCATCTCTACACGCGTGTTACGGATTATCAAGACGCATGATGACGTGGGGTCGTCTACGGCCTGATAGACGGCACCCAAAATCATGCGATTGTCCAATCAGAAATGTGTCTACGAACTAGACCACTCCCACTGACTAAGAATGTCTGGTCCAGGTGCCTTACCTGCTTTGAGTAGTTTCAAAGCATCTTCTACTTCCTGCATGGTGTAATCGCTGCAGAGTATCTACTAAAGTTAGCTGATATAAGATTGTTTTAATGTTGCTATCTACTACAGATAGCTGATGTAAGATTGTTTTAATGTTGCTATCTACTACAGATAGCTGATGTTAGATTGTTTTAATGTTGCTATCTACTAAAGATAGCTGATATAAGATTGTTTTAATGTTGCTATCTACTACAGATAGCTGATATAAGATTGTTTTAATGTTGCTATCTACTACAGATAACTGATGTTAGATTGTTTTAATGTTGCTATCTACTAAAGATAGCTGATATAAGATTGTTTTAATGTTGCTATCTACTAAAGATAGCTGATATAAGATTGTTTAATGTTGCTATCTACTAAAGATAGCTGATGTTAGATTGTTTTAATGTTGCTATCTACTAAAGATAGCTGATGTTAGATTGTTTTAATGTTGCTATCTACTAAAGATAGCTGATATAAGATTGTTTTAATGTTGCTATCTACTAAAGATAGCTGATGTTAGATTGTTTTAATGTTGCTATCTACTAAAGATAGCTGATGTTAGATTGTTTTAATGTTGCTATCTACTAAAGATAGCTGATATAAGATTGTTTTAATGTTGCTATCTACTAAAGATAGCTGATATAAGATTGTTTTAATGTTGCTATCTACTAAAGATAGCTGATATAAGATTGTTTTAATGTTGCTATCTACTAAAGATAGCTGATGTTAGATTGTTTTAATGTTGCTATCTACTAAAGATAGCTGATATAAGATTGTTTTAATGTTGCTATCTACTAAAGATAGCTGATGTTAGATTGTTTTAATGTTGCTATCTACTAAAGATAGCTGATATAAGATTGTTTTAATGTTGCTATCTACTAAAGATAGCTGATGTTAGATTGTTTTAATGTTGCTATCTACTAAAGATAGCTGATATAAGATTGTTTTAATGTTGCTATCTACTAAAGATAGCTGATGTTAGATTGTTTTAATGTTGCTATCTACTAAAGATAGCTGATATAAGATTGTTTTAATGTTGCTATCTACTAAAGATAGCTGATGTTAGATTGTTTTAATGTTGCTATCTACTAAAGATAGCTGATATAAGATTGTTTTAATGTTGCTATCTACTAAAGATAGCTGATGTTAGATTGTTTTAATGTTGCTATCTACTAAAGATAGCTGATATAAGATTGTTTTAATGTTGCTATCTACTAAAGATAGCTGATATAAGATTGTTTTAATGTTGCTATCTACTAAAGATAGCTGATATAAGATTGTTTTTAATGTTGCTATCTACTAAAGATAGCTGATGTTAGATTGTTTTAATGTTGCTATCTACTAAAGATAGCTGATATAAGATTGTTTTAATGTTGCTATCTACTAAAGATAGCTGATATAAGATTGTTTTAATGTTGCTATCTACTAAAGATAGCTGATATAAGATTGTTTTAATGTTGCTATCTACTAAAGATAGCTGATGTTAGATTGTTTTAATGTTGCTATCTACTAAAGATAGCTGATATAAGATTGTTTTAATGTTGCTATCTACTAAAGATAGCTGATATAAGATTGTTTTAATGTTGCTATCTACTAAAGATAGCTGATATAAGATTGTTTTAATGTTGCTATCTACTAAAGTTAGCTGATATAAGATTGGTTTTAATGTTGCTATCTACTAAAGATAGGTGATATTAGATTGTTTTAATGTTGCTATCTACTGATGATAGCTGATATAAGATTGGTTTTAATGTTGCTATCTACTAAAGATAGCTGATGTTAGATTGTTTTAATGTTGCTATCTACTACAGATAGCTGATATAAGATTGTTTTAATGTTGCTATCTACTGATGATAGCTGATATTAGATTGGTTTTAATGTTGCTATCTACTAAAGATAGCTGATGTTAGATTGTTTTAATGTTGCTATCTACTGATGATAGCTGATATTAGATTGGTTTTAATGTTGCTATCTACTAAAGATAGCTGATGTTAGATTGTTTTAATGTTGCTATCTACTAAAGATAGCTGATATAAGATTGTTTTAATGTTGCTATCTACTGAAGATAGCTGATATTAGATTGTTTTAATGTTGCTATCTACTGATGATAGCTGATATTAAATTGGTTTTAATGTTGCTATCTACTAAAGATAACTGATATTAGATTGTTAGACCATCCAAAGGAAAAGACCTGATTGTATCACGAGTTACATGTCCATCAGTCAGTCAGTCAGTCAGTCAGTCAGTCAGTCAGTCAGTCAGTCAGTCAGTCAGTGTGTGTGTCTGTCACCAATTATCATCTTTTTATCATCATTAAATTTTGATTGAAGTCTTGTAAAGTGATGATAAATGCTGTGTGCTCTAATTTGATTGGAAACATCATAAACTATGAATTAAAAACGTATTAAGTACAGAAAGAAGAATAGTATTGCTGTTGGAAAGAGAACAATCGCACGAGTATTGAAGTGGATACCAGAATTAAAATAGTTCTCAGAGGAAATTAAGAGACCTTTCAGGATAAATGAAGTTTGCTTAAATGATGAACAAAGCGAAGAGAGACTTGAATTGTAAATGGACAAATTAACATTGTTATAAATGTTGTGTAGCAAGTTGAAACTAGAATTAGATGGTGTGTGTTAAGATTCTGTAGCAGCGTAATGCAAGGGATGTGAATGTGATTGGCTTATAATGTATACAAGGAACTACTTACCTGAGGCAAATGTGATTGCTGACTGATTGCAACCATACTGATTTGTCTGTCATATAGGGTGCAACAAAAGATCAAATATGGCAACAGATTGCTCAACTGTTGCTTTGGTCAGGACAATTTCTGTCACAGCTTGTTTGTGAAGCTGCCAACATGTGCAGGGTGTGTGGGAGTATTGCTTGGAGAATATTAGAGCTGGCTAGTCGTGGATGGCACCAGGACTCATGATAGCAGGATTCGCATTACAGTTTGTGACTCAAATGGGTACTTTTGCGATTTAAATTTCTATAATGATTATTTTGTATGTTTACAAACCAATTAAAGCTTGATGCAAAACAGTATTTCTGTCAAACTTGGAGTGTTTACAAAAGTAAAAAACAGTTGAAACCAAAAAGAAAACTTCTTGCATTGGTACTCAAATTTTTCGATGCTACGCACTGATATCCGATACCAGACATATGCTAATGAAAATGATGTTACGTGATGTATTGGTATTATACTATAGTTTAGCCAATTACAGTACCTGTTCATTACATAAATTATGATGTCAATGACATCAGCTGGCTGTGTATGTGGAGGATTATGTACATAGATATTGAAACATACGGTAGTGCTTGCAAAAATATGTAAATTACGTGACTTTACTGACAAAATTTCACATAAAATGCACATTATTTTCCACAAGAAACAAACAGTAGAGAATGAAATGATTATTTTTATAGTGCTTTTCATGAATACTCATTTATGTATCAACTTAACTGACAAAAAGTATAGGGACTGTGTGAACCTGCTGTGATATACTTACCATGATGTGACTTTGTCAACAATAATGTTGACAGGAATATGGGTAATGTTGGGGCAATTTCAGGAACAACCATTTGTGACTATTGCCTGCCCAATCGGGCAACTAAAAAATAGAATTATATGCAATGAATCAAAATGGAAGTTGGTTTAAAAGAAAATTAACTTGGTTGAATTTTTAAAAAATGCTAATCAATTTTTTTCAAAATGCTAATCAAAATTCTGATTTGATTAGCAACTTTGCTAATCATATTTTCTTGCTGAGCAAGAACCCTGGATGGCACGGCTCACTGGATGCTCACATCTATCATAATTTAGATAATGATCATATCCATAAAAGAATGTAGGTTTTGACATAAATTCTGTTTAAAAAGCGTAACAAACAAACATACAATTATTACACAGTTGTTCAAACCATTCTAAGTATTTGCAACTGGCAAAACATGTCTCAGGTTTCAAATACATTTTGAAATGGCACTCATATTACATATTGATAAGGAATTTGAAGATCTCTTGTTATGACTAAAAGTATCCTGCACATTGTATTGCCATTGTGTGGGTGTCAAATTGCTGTGATAATTAACAATAAATATTTACACATTTTCCACCAACTTTCATAAAAGCCTGACTGCAGTAGTCTCCCAGCAAATACAAAAATGTTTTTAAAACATTATAAATGTGTTATAAACATGTTTTGGTTTTAAATGTCAGTTTATATAGGCTAAAGGAAATGCAAAATGTTTTTAAAATGTTTAAATGAAAAAACATCACAACAGCATTTTTAAATGTTTAGCATACATGTTTGCAAAATATTTTGTCATATTGTTTTATACCTTCAAAGTAAGTTATAATTATATATAATTCATCATTTAAACATTTCTGTAAAATGTTTTTATTTTTATTTTTGATATTTAACAGTCCTCAAAGTAAACTTTATTAATCTAATGATATGCACTTATAGACGAATCCAGTTTCACACATTCCTATACCTTAATGGCTGCCAAAGTTGGGTCCCGTCGGCTCAATCTCACCTAAAATGTGAAATAATGCGGCCTTGGAGGGTAATTTAAACTGCATTCTATCACCCGTGTTACACATAGACAAAAGAATGATGACAGTTTACAACACAAAAGAATCTAATATCGATTTTTAAGCTGCTTTTTGGTGTTGCGGGGACCCAAAGATGGCCAACCAAATCCTGACCATGACTTGACTCGTTGGATTCGTCTATAGTGTATTTAGCTGGGAGGAATAGCCAACCATCATTTGAAAATATTATTTTGATCATTCGTATTGAGGTCTTTTGGGTAAAAAATGTGTATCTTCAATACAAATAATGCATATGGCAGCTATCTTCAATACAAATAATAGCAGCTATTGGTTGTCTGTGAAATGACTTACTCTCTTAAATTTTCCGTTTGAATTTTCAATCAAAAAAATTCAATCTATCGCAGTTAGGAACAAATTTCAATCTTTTTATCAATCAAAATGAGGATTCTTAATCTTTTAGCAATTAAAGTTAAGGGCAAATCTTTTTTGATTACATTTTCAGTAAAAAGGATTCATTTCATTGTTTGAAAATATTATTTTGATCATTCGTATTGAGGTCTTTTGGGGAAAAATGTGTATCTTCAATACAAATAATGCATATGGCAGCTATCTTCAATACAAATAATAGCAGCTATTGGTTGTCTGTGCAAATGACTTATTCTCTTAAATTTTCTGTTTGAATTTTTAATCAAAAAGATTCAATCTATCACAGTTATAGGAACAAATCATTTTTGACTGTATATTCAGTCAAATGATTTGAATTTTCAATCTTTTTTATCAATCTTAATCTTTTAGCAATTAAAGTTAAGGGAAAATCTTTTTTGATTAAATTTTCAGTAAAAATAATTGATTTTCATTGTATTTTAATCTTTCACCAACTTTAATTAGGGGCAAATCCTTTCCAATTGAAAAAAGAGAATGAAAATATTCACTCTAACAAAGTTTTAAATCTCATTCCAACCATTATGCAACACATGCCTTTGGTATTAGGAGTAACACATGATTGGATGATGAATCAGTCTACAAAAAGAGTAAGAGTCAGTCCAAAAATCCATTTCAATCTATTTAGATTGATTCCTATCAGCAATTGTGAAAGATTAAATTATTTCAATTGGTCAAAGATGTTTGCTCTTGCACCATATTATTATGACATGTGACTGCTACTGTCATTATGTTCTTATAACTGTGTCCAGATATTGAAAACAAAACCCACATAACACCTATCTGTCATTATGGCTTTACTTCTGACTTACCTGATTTAAATTCCAATCTTTATTCATTGTCAAGAATACCCTAGATCAACCATGTAATTTGTTATTTCTCAAGGAAATGTAATACAAGACAAATCTAATCACAATTTGGATGTGTAACAAAGTGTAACAAAAACAACCCCAATAAGATGAATGACATTAATTACATAATCCTGTGCATGTTTCATCTAACACTGGTTTTGCTCTCTCTCTCTCTCTCTCTCTCTCTCTCTCTCTCTCTCTCTCTCTCTCTCTCTCTCTCTCTCTCTCTCTCTCTTCCCTCTGCATTTGTCCTTGATTTCCCCTCTCACTGCCAATCTACTTTATTACAATCTTACCTTTGCAATTCACAATATGTATTGTCACAGAGGTATAAGTGTGTTAGTGTCATAGACCAGACAGGGTGTTTTTTTTGGTCTGTGCACTAGCGCACTTACTTTTAACCATGAGATCATGATTTTGAGTATCGGCAGGACAGAGTGGAGATAAAAAGCTTAACCAAGAGAGGACTTCTCCCTCTGGTCTATGACACCATACACACTAATACATCAGTGGCAGTATTAATACACTGCCCCCCCAAAAAAAAACCAACAACAGAATGTGCAGACATCACACAATTGCGGTACCATGTTGTGCAAAACACTGCCCACTTAGAGGACAAGCAATCCACTTCAACTACTCTATGCTGTCCAGCAATTAGGAGTCCTCAGTGATTGTGATTAACATAATTATTTCCTTCCTCTCGCATGATACATGTAATTGTGAAAGTGTCAGTGTAGGTCAGAGGAACTTAAGGAATGTATCTCTTTGCAAAGCATATATGTGACCCATCACATCGAAACAGACCACTTCGCGGCTAGCTTCTTTGGCAGATAACAATGAAAGAAGATGGAAAAATATAAAGAAAATAAAAAGAATTCAGAGCTTGTTTTGCCTCATAAAACATTTTTACTGTATCCGATTTCAACAAGTAAGGTGCCATTTTCAAACTAAAAAGCAGCAGTTTACCCTATTGTTTAAATCTCCATTTTCATTTCTGCCGCGAGGTGGTCTGTTTCGATGTGATGGGTCACATACTATACCACTATGAATAGAATTGTGAGCCACACAGTGTTGTTTGTTATTGTTTTTAATCCAAGACCGAATTAGTTTATGTATGACGTCCTGTCAACCAGACCAAAAATGATGTACTGTGCAGGTCAGCAACCAATCATGCAGCACCTTTGCCCTGATATCAGATGCAAACTAGTCTTTTAATTCGGTCTCAAATTATAAGGCAATCAATATAACCAAATTAGTTTGATCTTTCGATTAACCATCGATGCTTTGTCGATTCTTATGATTCATGAAATCAAATAATTGACAATTATTGATTGTGACAGTATATGAATCTTAACCTTTAGTGATATTGACAAATACAAATTTTCCATCAATTCTGATTAATTACTTGATTAGTTCATTAATAACAAGCATGGAAGCAGAATTGACAGTCAATCCAAAGATGGGACAATTTGCTTGTGGTGTCTAGCTGAGAGTATATATTTTCTCTTCTCTTTGTGACATTTGCTTTGATTTTATCCTTGCTCCTGGTCTTTTTTCATAAAAAGTGTTTTTCTTTTATATTTGTTTAGTTTCTTCTTTCTTTCTTTCTTTCTTCCACTTCTTTATTTGCTTTGTTCATCAAGGGACATTTCTGCATAAACAAATACAAAGATGTCAGATGTATGTATTCATACCAATGAAATAACCTACACATATTTCCACCTGCCTAGCCTAAGATTTTCTATTGAGGAAAACTTTTTGTAAAGTATGACTTAGGGATTCAATCATGTTCCACCGTTGTTCATCACCGATTAACAACGATGCGTTTGCGTGGTTTACTTCGCGAGGGCAGCTTTAGCTGCCCCAGCAAAGTAAACCACGCAGCTGCGCCGGACGCGAGTTGTTAATCGGTGGTGAACAATGGTGAAACATGATTGAATCCCTTTCAACAGCGAAAACAAGCTAAATATCATCTAATTCTCATGATGCCTCCATGGAATATCTGTTTGTTATTGCCACTCAACCTTAACATCGGCAATTTCTGTGTTGATAGCCTATCAGCAATAAAACAAAAGAATGAAGCGGTTATGTTTAGCTGCTACTTTAATAACATTAAGAAAGTGTTTACGCATAAGTTCCAGTCATGACGAATTTTATGCGCTCACGTGTAACGTGTACGCGTAACCCTGCATTCGCGTATACGCTACTGGAAAAGTGTGGATTCATCAAGGATTAACAACGCTTGACCCCTGTACAAAGGAATAGGAAGAGTTGTTGAATCACTTTTAACAACCACAAACAAACACAACAGTAAAATGTAAACTCAACTCTGGTTTCATCACTTTTATAATATAATATTGACAGAGCAGTTTTCCTTGTCCAGTTAAAACTGTCTCGCCACAAGCTGTTATACCACAAAGAACAAATCTTCCCAAGACTAAAACAATGTCAGATGTAATACTACACTGGCACCTTACAGTGTTGATGCAAGAAAGTTTTAGCCTAATGGCTACCTTGTGTATAATTTAATCCTTATATTGTACTTAAACTAATGTTTTCATGTGCTGTGATTCTTGACATGCTTGTAGTGATTTCAACAAGGCAGTGTCATAGTCAACAATCTCAAACAATGCCTCTTATGAAAAGTACTTAATGTTGGTATAACTATTCTGTGTTGTTCCTGCATAAACAAGACATGTGGCAGCTATATGCATTTCCACCTTAGCATCACATCACACCCAACCGTATTTATGTCCAAATTGCCTCATGCACACAAACTACACCACCCAAGCCATACAAAAATCGCAAGCTTGCTGTTTCTATCTCATTTCCTGATACAGGAGTGAAGCAACGAGGGCGTCACATAAGGCCTGGGGGCTTTATGGAATAGATCCAAAACACAGTCCCTAAATCCCCTCTATCCATTTATAGTGCATAAGGTACTGTCCCATATGGAATTGGTTAAATAATAAGTAAGGTGTCAGGCATTGCTATTCTATACTGCCATATCGCTGGCATACATAGCTGAGGGATTCCTATTGATGAGGTTATGATGATGGAAACATACCTACATTAATGAATCTATTAATTGTACAATTAATTCTGTTTCTAAAACCTACTGTTTTATGAGCATCTATTGTAAAAGTATTTTGCTTTCTCAAAAGAGAACCACAGTATCAGGTTCAATTTAATGATAATTTTATTTTGCCATAAAATTATGAATGAATTGGATACTCTTATGAGATCATTTTAATGTTGCTATCTACTGAAGATAGCTGATATTAGATTGGTATAATTTTGCTCTCTACTGAAGATAACCCATTATCTGATTGTTTAATGTTGCTTTCTACGGAAGATAGCTTATATCAGATTGTTTATTGTTGCCATCTACTGAAGATAGCTCACACCAGATTGATTAATGTTGCTATCTACTGATGATAGCTTATATGTAACATTGTTTAATGTTGCTATCTACTGAAGATAGCTCATACCAGATTGTTTAATGTTGCTATCTACTGATGATAGCTGATATTAGATTGATTTTAATGTTGCTATCTACTCAAGATAGTTCATTATTATTAGATTATCGGATATTACTAACTACTGCTAGATAATTTTGCTTTTGCTGTTGCTATCAATCGAATACAGCTCATGTCAGATTGTTCAAATGTTGCTATCAACTGAGGATAGCTGAAATGTCTGTAGACTAAGCCCTGCATACATAACTGTGGTTCAATGAAGTGGCATATTTAAAAGATTAAGTTGAGGGGGTAAAACAAACACACTTACTGTAAAGACATATTTATTGAATTAATAGATTGAAACCCATATCAATAGTAAATCTTAATATTATACTATCATAGTCATCTGTCAATAATCCTGTTCAGAAACTCAATAACAAATATCATGAACCATGACACTTATAAAATTTCCTTGTTTCCCAGAGTAGACCCCACTATATAATCCTTTCAGGCAACTTCTTAACATTTTCTTTAAAAATTTAGTACTTTTTACACAAAAATGGATCTTCCGAGAGGTCATCTGTCAAGAGATCTACATATTATGTTAAAAGATCTGTCTTGTGATTTTGAGAACAAACCAAAAATGTCAAAAATTAAGCGATTTTCTATAATCTAAAAATCCACACAACTTGTTGAGCGAAAACTACACTTTTTAAATTCCATGAAACTCTTGTTTTACTTTCAAACTGATTTTATGAGTTTTGACACACGTAATCCTAAAACCATCTCAAAAGAGACTTTCTATCCAGCGTGCTCCTTAAGTATGCCTTGCACATCGATATGAGCTGATATGTATCTCAACTATGACATTTGAGTAAGATTACATTGTAATAAAGACATCACATTTGTGCATTATTGTATTATGATGTTACATAGAGGGATCATCTTGGGATAAAGCAATGAAAAGGCAATGACATCTACACCTGCCTTTTGATCTATTGGAATTTAAAGGGAATGCCAGAGATTTAATGAAGAACACACACTTGATTAAAAAGAAAGATATATTTATGTATGCAACTCAACACTGTCAAAAAGTAACCAAAGTTAATCGGATACAAAATTTATTTTATGTAGAAAGTATGTTCATTTTGAAGTTATATGTGAGTTTGGTTATACAAATCTACTGCTTTCATAACCTTCTTCACCTGTTGTTCTTAGGTAAAACAAAGGCAAGATTGATTTGAGTTGAGCCTTTGTAAGTTTTTACTTGATGCTGACATCCAGCCTACTTAAAACATGAGCAGACGTCAGAGAATAGGACCAGGATACGCTGTACAGTGTAGATAGGCTATTTAAATAAAGGCACTTAATGTGGCTAATGCCCACATGACCAGATGGGTACTGATATTACAGCTTGAAGACAGGAAGTCGGGAAACGTGACCTGTGGTACAGCGGTTGGTCTTCCTGCATATTTCAATTGGAAACGCGGCATGCATGTCCAGATTTTCTAGCAAATTTGATATTTTTTTTGCAAATTTGTAGTACTACCCTAAAACCTCGTCTACAAGCATATAGAGTGCTTCTGATGAAACCTAAATTAATCCTGGTGCCATTATGGAGTTTGAGCAAATAAATGACAGATCCAAGCATATACGAACAAGTATTATTGTAAGACCAATATTTTGTATTGGCATATTTACGCTAGTTTTGTATGAACTTAGCTTTCATCAAAAACACTATATATGCTTGTAGACGAGGTTTTACGGTATTGTAAGAGTTTCCATTGATATTTTTTTCCGTCTGTAAAGACTTCCAAAATTTAATTCTTGAAAACATACAAAAAATTCAGAATCTCCCAATGTGTAATGAATTAGCCTCGTACATTGTTAGTAATTTTGATGATATTTGTCTGAAAAGTTCCTATCAGTTAGCATTGTAGCACATCTACTGATCACTTGGTGGTCTTGGTATGGTGGTGCCCATGGGTCACATGGACATTAAATTAAGTGCCTTTTATTAAATAGCCTAAGATAACTGCTGTCGAAGACCCATTTATTTGAGGGCAGCATGCTGATATAATGATGCTGTATTTATTACTCATTTGCTTGTATTGTGTTGATCATGCATCAAATTGTTTTCACTACTTAAGCCCGGGTAGTTTTAAGTTGCAGTGTGGGTATGGAGGGTTTAGACATAGAGTGCCTTTTCAAAATTGTCTCCAAAAGTCTGGAAAAGTTCAAATTTGTTATTAGGTTTATAAAATTTGCAAACATTTTCCAGAAATTTGTCAAATTGTGTGTCATTTAAAAAAGAAATCATTATTTCTATATGTTTGTAATTACAGGTTTTACAGGAACACATTGTGAAAAAGACTACAATGAGTGCAGTTCACATCCTTGTCAGCACGGAGGAACGTGCATTGATGAACTCAATCATTATATATGCAAATGTGGCAAGGGATACAAAGGTCAACATTGTGAGATTAAAATTGACTTGTGCAAACCTCATCCATGCAACAACTCAACAAAATGTGTGGATGAAGGCAACACTTTCAAATGTGTATGTCCAGTAGGTTACACAGGTAGGTGTCTTTATGTCAACTTTATTTCTTTTACTAATGTTTTTAGTTTTCTATAACTACCACCCAGCAACACTAACATTACATTTCAGGTTATATCAAGGTTATTAGTTTCTTTTAATACTAATATTTTTACATTTTGGATTTTTTGCTTTTTGAAAGCAAGTGAATTTTTACTCACTACAATATTTCATCCTACACATCGGAGAGGTATGACGTGTAAGACGAAATATTGTAGTGAGTAAAAATTCACTTGGTTTCGAAAAGCAAAAAATCCAAAATGTTTATTTACTGAACAAACCTGATGAATCTATTCAACTAATAATTTTATTTATTTCTAAGGACCACCCAGCATACTCAAACCCTTTGGGGAGGGGGTGGGGTGGTCAAAACATTTATTAACATAAAATATTAGCTTAATATAAAAGTTATGAAAATGTTTTATATAAAAGAACATTCACAACTGCATTGTTGAAATGTTATTGTAAAATTTGCAAAATATTTTGTCACTACTTAAATAACATTGCAAAATATTTTGTCACTACTTAAATAAAATTATCTTACAATATTTTGCAGCAAGTTTTCAAAATGTTTTTGAATGTTATTAAACATTTTATTATATCTGGTATGTAACCCAATATTTAAACCTTTTCTGACAATTTGTTCTAACCTCATGCAAATGTTTTCAAAAACATTTTATGTTTGCTTGGCATGATGAAAAACAAGAATTACCCTAATCAAAATTGGCTGCACATCTTTGTAATTTACTCAGATGTAGCTATGGAGAAGGCTGATATTTGTTAATGATTATTTGTTACAAAAATGGTAGGGAAGTCCTAAATTATGACATCAGACTACATATATTACAACTCTTTTGTGCTGTGTTGTTTTGTTTGTTTGTTTGATTGTTGGCATATTTTTGCATGTTTGCAAGTGAAGAAAACATGATATTCCATCATTACACATCTTGTCCAAGTCCCAGGGATGTCCTTCAGTTATCGAGATCATCTTTTTGTATTTCTGTCAAAGTTAACCTCAAAATTTGGTGTAAAGAATAGGCTGCATTACCACTAAATTTGTTTTAAAAATAAAATATTTCCACAAAAACTAATAACTTAATGTAGAGAACAAATATATCTTGTTTCTTTTTAAGGAACAGTGTTCCTGGTTCAGGTTTGAAGATTTTCATTCAAAAATTAAAAAGAAACTTTGACACTGTATTTAATGTTTCTTTTGGTCAAAACAACACAAAAAAATCAATCATATGCTTTTTCTGTGTTGGATGAGGAATTTTCCATTCAAAAATGATAAAAAACAGGAAGTGTCTAATGTACAAACAGATTTGCTCTTTAGAAATGTAAAACCACGGTCTCTAACTTAATGTTACTGTAAGGTAAATAGATGGGATCAGGTGCAGTCATTTACAGATACATTAAAAGAATGCATTAAAGATGCATCACTCAGGGGCCAATGACCGACACTTTATTCTTTCAAATTCTTCCCTCGAGCTAAAACTCTTTCATTCCTTTTTTGTATCTAATTTGGAGAGTTTGATAAAACATTCATGGCTTAACCAAACCAGGCATAATTAGCTTGTTGTTGTGATAAGGTGTTCGTTGCTGCCTAGCTTACAGAATTTTACCGTATAAAATTCCCCATGCTCATGATTTGATTGAAACTGAAAGAAATCCTATATTAGATATCCTTTTAGAAGTCACTGGTGCAAGCCTAAACATGTATTTCTATCATAGATATAATTGGGATTTTTCTGTATGTAAATAATATTTTCAGTGTGTCTTGTGACATGCTACTAAACACATGAAGGGTTACTGTATCCAACCAGTCCGCTAGTGTTAATTGCTTGATGAATTATTTAATGATCAAACTGTTAGCCGTTAAATTACCTGTCTTAATGTTATCGTGGTGATGTAGTTACCTATAAATAGTTATATCACTCATACATAAACTCTAGATAGTTCATTGATTGATTGCTGTTTATCATTTTACCATCAGCCTCTCCGTGATATTTTTTATCATCACAGTGCTGCACCAAAGGTGCACCAGCGCCATGCCATGCGCTTAGACTCGCCAATTTAGTTATGGGGTGGACCCCAAAATTATGTGAAGTATGTCACGGCATAACTTGTGTCACGACGGATGGTACAAGATGGTACTATCTACTAAATATAGCAAGATGATACATCTACTGAAGATAGCAAGATGGTGCTATCTACTGAAGATAGCAAGATGGTACTATCTACTAAAGATAGCAAGATGGTACTATCTACTGAAGATAGCAAGATGGTACTATCTACTGAAGATAGCAAGATGATACTATCTACTGAAGATAGCAAGATGGTACTATCTACTGAAGATAGCAAGATGGTGCTATCTACTGAAGATAGCAAGATGGTACTATCTACTAAAGATAGCAAGATGATACTATCTACTGAAGATAGCAAGATGGTACTATCTACTGAAAATAGCAAGATGGTACTATCTACTAAATATAGCAAGATGATACATCTACTGAAGATAGCAAGATGGTGCTATCTACTGAAGATAGCAAGATGGTACTATCTACTAAAGATAGCAAGATGGTACTATCTACTGAAGATAGCAAGATGGTACTATCTACTGAAGATAGCAAGATGGTACTATCTACTGAAGATAGCATGATGATACTATCTACTGAAGATAGCAAGATGATTCCATCTACTGAAGATAGCAAGATGATACTATCTACTGAAGATAGCAAGATGATACCATCTACTGAAGATAGCAAGATGGTACTATCTACTGAAGATAGTAAGATGGTACTATCTACTGAAGATAGCAAGATGATACTATCTACTGAAGATAGCAAGATGGTATCTACTGAAGATAGCAAGATGGTACTATCTACTGAAGATAGCAAGATGATTCCATCTACTGAAGATAGCAAGATGGTACTATCTACTGAAGATAGCATGATGATACTATCTACTGAAGATAGCAAGATGATTCCATCTACTGAAGATAGCAAGATGGTATTATCTACTGAAGATAGCAAGATGATACTATCTACTGAAGATAGCAAGATGGTACTATCTACTGAAGATAGCAAGATGATACTATCTACTGAAGATAGCAAGATGGTACTATCTACTGAAGATAGCATGATGATACTATCTACTGAAGATAGCAAGATGATTCCATCTACTGAAGATAGCAAGATGATACTATCTACTGAAGATAGCAAGATGATACCATCTACTGAAGATAGCAAGATGGTACTATCTACTGAAGATAGTAAGATGGTACTATCTACTGAAGATAGCAAGATGATACTATCTACTGAAGATAGCAAGATGTTACTATCTACTGAAGATAGCAAGATGGTACTATCTACTGAAGATAGCAAGATGATTCCATCTACTGAAGATAGCAAGATGGTACTATCTACTGAAGATAGCATGATGATACTATCTACTGAAGATAGCAAGATGGTATTATCTACTGAAGATAGCAAGTTGATACTATCTACTGAAGATAGCAAGATGATACTATCTACTGAAGATAGCAAGATGGTACTATCTACTGAAGATAGCAAGATGATACTATCTACTGAAGATATCAAGATAGTACTATCTACTGAAGATAGCAAGATGATACTATCTACTGAAGATAGCAAGATGATACCATCTACTGAAGATAGCAAGATGGTATTATCTACTAAAGATAGCAAGATGGTACTATCTACTGAAGATAGCAAGATGGTACTATCTACTGAAGATAGCAAGATGGTACTATCTACTGAAGATAGCAAGATGATACTATCTACTGAAGATAGCAAGATGATTCCATCTACTGTAGCTATATCTACTGAAGATAGCAAGATGATACTATCTACTGAAGATAGCAAGATGATACTATCTACTGAAGATAGCATGATGGTACTATCTACTGAAGATAGCAATATGATACTATCTACTGAAGATAGCAAGATGATACTATCTACTGAAGATAGCAAGATGGTACTATCTACTGAAGATAGCAAGATGATACTATCTACTAAAGATAGCAAGATGGTACTATCTACTGAAGATAGCAAGATGGTACTATCTACTGAAGATAGCAAGATGGTACTATCTACTAAAGATAGCAAGATGGTACTATCTACTGAAGATAGCAAGATGATACTATCTACTGAAGATAGCAAGATGGTACTATCTACTGAAGATAGCAAGATGATACTATCTACTAAAGATAGCAAGATGGTACTATCTACTGAAGATAGCAAGATGGTGCTATCTACTGAAGATAGCAAGATGGTACTATCTACTGAAGATAGCAAGATGGTACTATCTACTGAAGATAGCAAGATGATACCATCTACTGAAGATAGCAAGATGATACCATCTACTGAAGATAGCAAGATGATTCATTCATTCATATGTTCAAAAATGAGTTCAAACTTATAATTTCACTGCATTGAAAGCAACATCCACAACATCCAATTCAATTTGTTTCATCATATCTCATAGTTAAGCCAATTTATATGAACACTGTAGAAGAAGTACTGATATTGTCACAAATAGTTATATGAACAAATGGTCCTATAATTTTATATAATTGTAATAAAATCACAAACATTCATATTTTCAAACAAAATATTGTTTATGCCACAACTGTCAAAGAGAAAGAGGGAAGTTGTTTAATAGCAGCTTTATATAATCATAGTGTAGATTTTCTTAGAACTATATTTTTGTACTTAGGCACTTCTTCCACTACAGTCTTTTTTTATATTACCTCACAAGGTATCAAATATACAGACCTTTTTGCAATATATTGTGTAAGACTAATAAAGACATTTTCAATTCCATAAAATCGAATTAACTTGAGTCATGGAGTTGAGACAATCAAGGCAAATATATATCAGCATAATGAAACCATTGAGATTGATGGAGTCAAAATCAAAGATGACAGACAAAAGTGCTATAAATAGGTTACTTAGCTTCAGATTCATACCATGTGGCTGAACATGTCCTCCATATTATAACATTTTATGAGAACAAAATGTTACAAAAGTGATTACACTATGAGTGACCAAGAATAAATGTTAGTGACAAACTGGCATTCATTTTACACCTTTATTTTGGTTAATATTACTAGGTTTCAATAAGCAATAATTGATTTGCCCTAAACTAAGTTGGCGGACTAAGTTTGCTGCATTGACAGCAAATATCTGCACATTTATGTTTCATCTTGCATAGCAACTAACTTCATTTGTTAAATGCTATGCTAAAGTTGTTATACTTGGACTGAAAGAAACCATTTTGGAAAAACAGATGAAGATGAAGCCCATCCATTATGACACGA